>NW_027657337.1:0-31785 GCF_964235325.1 Thermobia domestica | reverse complement strand
GTGTTGCCGTCCTATTAAATGAATAATATCAAAGAAAGAAAAAAAAAGTAAAAAATTCGCGCTCGTAATCAAGACAGAAAGCAACTAAAGGAAATCTTTTGTTTTACGTCCCACGTTATGCCGCTTAGGCTAAAAGAGGCGCTGATTATGAGAAATGATTGAAATGGTGGTGGAATGAAGAAAGTGGGAGGAAACGGGAGAACCCCGCGGTAACCCACCGCACATAGTTTTTGTCCACCATAAAGTTAACTTGGCGGGGGCTCAAGACAGAAAGACGGTTGGAAAAACAAATAAACGATGTTCCATCCCGTAAAAATGTTGGCGACCTATGAAATCAATATTTTTTCTTAAAGAAAAAAAAAAGAATTAAAAAGAGAAAAAAAGGTCAAAATTTCGCGCTCGCTTCGCTCGCGATCAGCAGAGAAAAGAGGACGTGACGCACCCCTAAAAGTGTTGGCGACCGATTGAATAAATATTGTGGGTAAAAAAAAAAAAAAAAAGTCAAAAATTTCGCGCTCGCTTCGCTCGCGATCAGCACAGAAAGAAGGACGTGACGCGCCCCTAAAGGTGTTGGCAACCGATTCAATACATATTGTCGGTAAAAAAAAAAAAAAAAAAAAAACGCTCGCTTCGCTCGCGATCGACATGAAAAAGGCAACGACGTGACGCCCCGTAAAATTGTCGGCGACCTATTCAATCAATATATTCGGTTGAAAAACAAAGTCAAAAGTTTCCCAATCGCTTCCCTGCCGATCGACATAAAAAAAAAGGCAACCCCTTCACCTCTCCTTATGCATTCATCAGTAAACATACAACCATAGATCACAATACCACTCACATCACCTATCAGTTCTCCACGTCCATCAAGATCCAATCATCGCCCTGGCCCTTTATGATGATACACAACATTACATGTTATTGTGTGCATTGCCCCGCGTTACAATACATGACCAAAAAAAAAAGAGAAAAAGAGCTGCACTGCCTTCAGTGTAGACATGTTCGTATTCGTAGAAAATGATTTTAGGTACACGATAGTACAGTAATCTATCTTCACATGCTTCAGATGTGAACGATACCTACACATGAAGAGGGCTCCCGAGGTTTCCTTTTCCAATAGGATGGAGCTCCACCACACTTGCAGAATGACGAGAAGTTATGTTAATAAATATATCCCAGAGTGTTTCGTAACTCGCCCTTGGTCCTAATGATGAAGCGTTCTTCAGATGGCCCCGATGTCTCCACACATGATACTATGCGACTTCTTTTCACGAGGCTCTCAAAGATCACGTTTGTGTCCTAACATTCTCTGCAGATATGACACAGCTGCGATAGCGGATCACAGAAGCCTTTCCTCTCCTTACAAGAGACGTGTTCATTCGAGCATGGGAGTAATTCGACTATCGATCAAATATCTCCCGTGTCACGATAGTAGTCACTTTCAATTCTTCTAACGAAGGTAAGAAAAAATGCTATACAAACTTCCTTTCGGTATATAAAGGATTAGGGGCCCAGAGAATATTTTCTTTCAAGAGGATACATTCTTTTTCGAACACCCTGTATATAGATCCTCTAATTATAACTGCAAACAAAATGTTGATTTTGCAATTGCTTCCATGAGAGAAAATTCTGTGCACTTTCTTTCTGAAGGGCCGGGCCTAAACGTTTTCCTTAATCATTAAATTTAGTAGTTATCTACAATTACATAGTTTTCCATTGTTCTCAAAATAAAGATTTTTCTCTATGAATTGTTGAATGTTGCTAGGGATATTGAAGTAATTCTTTTTAGTGTTTTTTTCTTTACAATAATGTACTGAACGCCTGCATTAAGGAAGTTCGTGTGTCCATCTTGCAAAATGTTTCGTCTTTTTTCATGCCCACTAAGATAAATATTCATTTTGCTCTTTTCTCCGTATGCAAACCACATTTCTTAAAGGCAACATTTTCATACAAATGTAGTACTAAAAACTTCTAATTGGCAACATCTGGGCTGCGAAGAGGAAAAAGAAAGAAATCTCGTACGTATTCGCGCGCAATTCGGAATTAGCCAATGAAAAGCACAAAAGCGGCCACCATCTCTCTCTCTTTCTTATTAACGGTTTTGTACTTTCTGCAGTTCTATCAGTGCTGCTAACCTCTTACTATATCATTGAATATGTATGTTTATATATATATATATATATATATATATATATATATATATATATATATATATATATATTTTACAAAAAATCATACTACTACGGAATAATATTAAATGCCTGTAAACCCTCATTTCTGTTTGCACTTTCTGTTACACTACCTTCCCCGAACTTCTTTCAAGTTATTAAGTGCAGAACGGGGAGTTATACATATTTACTTGCGCTTTCACAATATCTGCACATTGTGTAATAATAGGAGACGTATAAAATAAAACTATATACTAATACGTATATATATATATATATATATATATATATATATATATATATATATATATATATATTATATATATATATATATATACAGTACACATTCCACTATCCGAGGCTTTCCTTTTCTTTTCTTGCTGACGATAAATTACGCTCTTAGAAATGTTGTCTGAAAACAATAAGAATATGTGCAAAAAATACAATCAGAGGTAGAGGTCTTTAACAGGAACTAAGCAAGGGAGTTGAAAAATTTTTTATGCATGTAAAAAATATAGACATGAACCAACTTGTGAAATAAAAAGACCAGAAAACTACTCTTTCTAAATTATGTGTAAACTTTTTACCGAAAACGAAAGTTGCACGAAAGACTTTTTGTCCCTTTTTGGCCTCCGGTGCTTGGGGTCCCTGGTTCAATCCCAGCTCGTGCCGTGTGAACTTTGTCGTGCATAAAGACCGTGCTCATGGGTTTTCTCGGGTTTCTCCCGTTTCCTCCCACTTTCTTCATTCAGTACTCATCATCACCGTCTCCTTTAGCGTAACCGGTATAAGTATGCGACGTAAATCTAAAGATTTCATTTCATTTCCCTTTTCTGCTCATACTGCTGATTATGCGCGATTATGCCAACATCCAACTCCGCGGATAATCGTGCGATTACTGTATATACAACTAATACAGATACGTAATTACATTATCAGTTACAGTATCGGTTTTTATTTACTATTTGCCTCACTTTATTTGCATCCCTGCAGTAAATAATTCTTATCGATAATAGTTAAAATGTATATTACATTTTAGTGCTTCACGACTGAATGATCATCTGCCTTACGTTATCTCGCAGCTGAAGAGGATGCTACACTGAAAACTACCTTGCGTTATAAAGGGTAAGTGAAACATATCTTAAAAATATCTTTCATACATTTCATTGTGTACATTAAAGAATGTAAGTTTGCCTTTTTCCTGTAATCAATACTTAATAAAGGATTTATTTTTATTTATTTATATACAATTCATACGTGGTTCGTGATAGTAAACTCGATAGGACATAGTGGCACTATGAACATCCGAATCACTCATCATTCGAACATTCAAATATTTATTCGAATATTAGTATATTCCAAGTAATGTTAACGACGTTAATATGCTTGCCTTTATAGTTAATAATGTCAATTCTTACTTAAAACATACTTCCTTAACAGGACATTGAAGAAAAGGTAGTTGCCAACGGCCATACCATGCTGAATATACCGGTTCTCGTCCGATCACCGAAGTCAAGCAGCATCGGGCCTGGTCAGTACTTGGATGGGTGACCGCCTGGGAACACCAGGTGCTGTTGGCATCTCTTTTTCAAATTTCATTATCCTTCAAGTACGAAAATACTAGAAACATTAATTTTATAGTACTTTCAAGAGATAATTTATCAACATTATTTCATAGCGATTAATCGATATTCTAAGCGTTATACCCACTATTTCTTACACTAACAGCCTGTTTATTTGCACGGCACATTAAAATAACCTGATTTCCGATCCGTGTGCACCTACTACTATACTTAACACGGAATGTATTACCACTTTTTAAAAGTAAATTATTATGACTAAGTGTAGATCTCCGGCGAGTAAATGCCTTTCGTATACAAGCACGACACATCTCCGCTATGTGCTTTACTTTTTTACTAACAGCATATAGAAATTGGATTTCAAGGTGTTTCTACATAACAGAATGAAGCAAATTTCGTGATTTAACTCTTTCGAATAATGTGTTGGTCCTGACAAGGACCGTTTGAAATGAAAAATCTTGAAGAAGATTTTTACTTAGAGCTTGTGTACTTGGTAACAGCCTTCGTACCCTCACTTACAGCGTGCTTGGCAAGTTCACCAGGCAAAAGAAGGCGCACAGCTGTTTGGATTTCCCGGCTGGTGATAGTTGACCGCTTATTGTAATGGGCCAAACGAGAAGCTTCAGCAGCAATACGCTCGAAGATGTCATTAACAAAGCTGTTCATGATACTCATAGCTTTGCTAGATATGCCAGTGTCAGGATGCACTTGCTTCAAAACTTTGTAGATGTAAATGGCATAGCTCTCCTTCCTCCTCCTCTTCTTCTTCTTATCTCCCTTGGAGATATTCTTTTGGGCTTTACCAGCCTTCTTTGCAGCCTTTCCGCTAGTTTTTGGTGGCATGATGACTCACTCGTTCAGCAAAATTAGATGTGTCCGCCGATTTATCGACTTCATTTAAATTACAGTACGTGTTTCAATTCGCGCCAACTGCCTTGCTTTTCATTTGATGCACTCGGGTGCACGCTTGAAGTAGTAACAAAACTGACTTGATTCATGGGAGGCCGCAATTTTTCCTCTCATCTTATTACGAAAGAATATTGAACAATGTCTGGTCGCGGCAAAGGTGGAAAAGTCAAGGGAAAGAGCAAGTCCCGCTCCAGCAGGGCTGGCCTTCAATTCCCAGTAGGCAGAATCCATCGTCTTTTGCGAAAGGGTAACTATGCCGAACGAGTTGGTGCTGGCGCTCCCGTGTATTTGGCTGCAGTCATGGAATACCTGGCAGCTGAAGTTCTTGAGTTGGCAGGCAACGCTGCTCGTGACAACAAGAAGACTAGGATTATTCCACGTCATCTGCAGTTAGCTATCCGTAACGACGAGGAATTAAACAAGTTGTTGTCTGGAGTTACAATCGCTCAGGGTGGTGTTTTGCCCAACATTCAAGCTGTACTTCTGCCCAAGAAAACTGAGAAGAAGGCATAAATGTAAGACCTATATCTCATACAAATCGGCCCTTATGAGGGCCACAAACCCCTTTATAGAGGAGATTTACGATTGAAATGAATTGTTTTCGATATACAGACTCATCAAAAGTGTCTGAGATAGTTGCTTAGTGTCATTCGAAATTCTCGCTGCTATTCGATTAATTAGTATGTGTAGTCGTCGATCGTAATTGAAGCCCATAGGAAGTCACACTATCTTTAGAATACTCCAAACAGCGATGTGCTTAGTTCCCACTACATTATTAATTATAAGATCATTACCTTTTGTATTGTCGCTAGCTACATTTTTTTGATATTTGCGTACATCGGGCTCATATTACCCAGAGGACAGGACAGTCGAGCCCAGATTCTCAGCAATGGAAGAAAACCTCATACCACATATTCTCATGTACTTCATGCTAGACAAAGGAATTTCCAACATTCTTAAAGCACTCATGTTTCTCTCTTGCGTTGGCTTGGCTGAAATTACTCTGTTCAATATGTTCTCGACATTTATTATTGTTCATTACTATGCCCCAATGACATCATGAACAGAGCGGATCAAAAACTTTCCTAAATTTCTTTTGCAACATAGTAATGACATTAAATGCACACTTAAGTACGATTTATTCTTTGCAAGGTCGATATTCATATTTGTGTGATATGTGTTATATGTATATGGTTTGTAATACGCAACTACTCTTATTCTCTGATCTCAGAACTCATTTGCTACTGTGCCCAACGAGCGAGCCTAGGTTTCTTGTAACTACTGCCTTTCTTTAGTAAATAATGTGAAGTATACAATGCATTAACCTACATCTCATATTTGTATTACTCTTTATTTTACTAACCCGCTACGAAGTGTCATTAATTTACATGTAAATCACAATAGACACTACCGCAAAAGAAAAAAATCGAACCCAAGACCACGTAAACAAGATAAAGGACAAGATTCAGGTTTCTAACGCATTATTCGCCCCTCACAGCACAGTATAGAAGTTGTATAAGCCTCTATACGTACATCCTACTGTCAGAACAGAAATTCCGACTTGCGTTTCGCATCTCTCATGCTCGCTACTTCCAACAAATCGCCAATTTCCAACCAGAACCCCTTCTCCAGCATTAATACTGCTACATATGAATACGTATACATGAACGTACATAATGTAAAAAAAAACGTATGATTTTCTCAAATTAATCTCTCTACGTCTGTAATTTTGTGTGCATCAAAAGGCTTTAATGTAGTTACACGAATTCTTATAATCTAACAGAAAATCGCACAAAGTAAATCTTTCCCTTTATATAAATTTGTTGGCTCTGAAAAGAGCCGTTTATGCCAATTTTATATCCAAAATAGGAGGAACCCCAACTTAACCTCCGAAACCGTACAGGGTTCTTCCTTGCCTCTTCAAGGCATACACAACATCCATAGCTGTCACTGTCTTCCTCTTGGCGTGTTCTGTGTATGTAACAGCATCTCTGATTACGTTCTCCAGGAATACTTTCAATACTCCTCGGGTCTCTTCATAAATGAGACCAGAGATACGCTTCACACCACCACGGCGAGCAAGACGCCTAATAGCGGGTTTGGTGATACCCTGGATGTTGTCACGAAGAACTTTACGGTGGCGCTTGGCACCTCCTTTGCCAAGACCCTTGCCTCCTTTTCCACGTCCTGTCATTTCGATATGTTACTGCTTCGCTCACCACACACGAGAAATACAAGCCCAAGCAGCCCAAGACTCGTGGTTTTGTTCCTTCGATCATGCAGGGAAAGCACGGAGGAAAAACACAAAACGTGTCTAAGCCAATGAGAACTGTCCTTTTCGACTGACTTTATCCAATGAGAAATAGCTTGATTTAACGGTTTTGCTCTTTATATAACTTGACTTCATTCAGCGCGCAATTATTTGAAACAAGTCGTGACAGTTGCAATGGCACGTACCAAGCAGACAGCTAGGAAATCTACTGGAGGCAAAGCTCCTCGAAAGCAGCTTGCCACCAAAGCTGCAAGAAAGAGTGCTCCAGCTACCGGTGGAGTGAAAAAGCCCCATCGTTACAGGCCTGGTACTGTGGCTCTCCGAGAAATTCGTCGTTACCAGAAGAGCACTGAATTGCTCATCCGCAAGCTGCCCTTCCAACGACTCGTCCGAGAAATTGCACAAGATTTCAAGACAGATCTTCGCTTCCAAAGCTCAGCTGTCATGGCTTTACAGGAGGCAAGTGAAGCTTACCTTGTAGGGCTTTTCGAAGACACCAACTTGTGTGCTATTCACGCAAAGAGAGTCACAATCATGCCTAAGGACATTCAGCTTGCTCGCCGCATCCGTGGGGAACGTGCTTAAGTTTGAAGTTCTGGCACTGAGTTCAAAAACGGTCCTTTTTAGGACCAATACACTACTTAGAGATGCTGTTATCCTAACAAGGATCTTGTCCATACTTGTTATCTTTTTTTTTTAAATTCTCACGCCGTATGTTGCATAGTTAATACATCTACCTTCGTTTTCCTCTCCGTTTCGTATATCATCCTATCTTTCAAGTATATTCTTTAGTTTTCCCCTATGTTTACCGATTGATTATCTTCGTTTTATGTGGTCAAGGATTCGATTTTGCCATATGTTGCATAAGTTAACTTCGATTCAACCACTGTTTGCCCTTCTCAACGTTATTAATCTCATAGAACTCGCAGGCGAAATATGTACTTCTTCCAAGGTAGCAAAAGTAATATTTTCTCAGAGGTCGCTGCTGTTGAATGCAACGTTAAACTAAACTTTCTTTAAGTGTCTGTTTGTACTTAACATCAGTTCAATTGTACACCTACATTTCTGCTGGTGTTACTATTTTTCTTTATAGCAATATTACGAATTATAAGACGGTATCCGTGGTTATTAGCGTGTTCCCTTTTCCTAACACTTTCTCATTACACCAGTATTTCCATCATTCATTAGGCGTAATCACCCGTCTCCTTTATCATAAAAATCATAATAGTACGACGTTAAATTGAAACAGTCTACTTCACTTTCACGAGTTGTAATAAGTTCGAACATTTCTTTCACCCCAGCCTTGAAAAGAGTTGATTTTAGTTTAGTGTCCCTTTCAGCAGCAAGGCTGTTTCAAACGTGGACCTACTTATTAACGTGCAATGCGAAACATTTGAGCTCCCACCGAGAATCGAACCAGTCAGCCTGCAAAAGTTTTTCTAACAAATGCATTAAGTGCGTTTTCTGTACCTGTTTCGCTACTTGAAGATAGGAACAAGGAAAAAGTAAGTGATCACAAATTGACATTACGTAATGTGTTCCCCATTTTTTTCGAGTACACCATTCTTGACACCCGTGAAAGCTTTCTTTCCCCACCCTCAATTCCCCTCTGTTATAAAGCACTTACATCAAGAAGTGCTTCGGTTAAAAAGAAAACTCAAAGTCCCATGCGTGTATACTATACATTGCTATGAATGAACATGTGATCATGAGAGGAAAAGCACAATTTTACTCTTCTCAAAGTATTTGATGGCTCTAAAAAGAGCCGTTTTAAAATGTCAGATGATTTACTGACACATTTACTTCTTCTTTGGTGCAGCCTTCTTAGCACTTTTCGGTTTGCTGTAGCCTTCTTTGGCTTCGGGGCCTTTGGCTTCTTGGGAGTTTTTGCCTTCTTCACTTTAGATGGTGATTTCTTAGGTTTGGAGCAGCAGCCTTTTTCTTTTCACCAGTCTTCTTGGGACGTTAGCTGCTGGCTTTTTCGCAGGCTTCTTCTCCTTTGATTGCTGATCGTTTCGCCTTGGTTGAAGATCCACCTTCAGGCTTCTCCTTCAGCGATGAAGCACTAAGCTTAAACGATCCAGATGCACCTTTTCCCTTGGTCTGAACCAAAGACCCAGAAGCAACTGCACTTCTCAAGTATTTCTTGATAATGGAGCAAGCTTCTCGGCATCCACTTTGTAGTTCTGAGAGATGTATTTCTTAATAGCATGCAGTGAACTTCCTCCCCTTTCCTTCAAATTCTTGATGGCGTTGTTCACCATTTCTGATGTTCTTGGATGAGAAGGTGTTGTTTTTGTTTCTTAGGCTTTGCAGACTTCTTAGGAGAAGCCTGTGCCGGGGCTGCAGGTGCTGATGCCGTATCTGCCATTGCTTTCTGCAATAAACTCAACGATACTGAAGAATGAAATTTTCGCTGGCAGGCAGCGTTGAGTTTGGTTACGGAGCGCGGACCGGATAGAAAGCACTTGCTGAGGCTGGGCTGAGGTAAACAGAAGTTCGTAGTTGCCACAACGATAAGTGTGTTTCCTTCTATTTTGATAAACGATTTTTTTCAGGTATTCAATGAATGCACCAGATCCTATTCTTCCTTACTGGCTAGAAGAAACTTTATTCCACATAACTCAAAAGGCATTTGTTTTTATTCGCTTTTCTATTTTATGTTTCAGTCATTGCTAAGTCGGTCACACTACTTTTTCACCCTCCTTGTGCTTATAATTTTCATAATTTAACATGGAAATACTTATCAATAAATAATTATATTACCATGGTAATTAACTTCAATCCTTCCTGTGATTATACGCAAAGTACCATCTTCGTACTGCTTACTATAGTTCAATGAAGGGAATCTATAAAGTAACGCGTGTCGCACACATCTGCCTTGCAAACTCCCTGGCCTACTTCCAATGTATAGACTTTTATTTCAAATCCTGATTTAATTTCATAATTTTCTGTAGATTTTAACATTTTATTACCCAGCTTCTTAATACGAATGACAATCAAGCCTAAATATTTATTCCCTTTAACTTTATTTTTCTTTTTTATTTTGTGCCTTGTTTCATATTTGTTCTTACGTTAGCAATTAACGCACTTACCGTAGTTATGTATGAACAGGTTGTTTCTATATTTATTTTATTCCAAATAAATTAAATATATATACGGATTATTTTATGGTAGTTGATATTTTCTGTTGTTTCCTACGTGAATTGAGGAAACGCACGGACTTTCGCCTAATTCTTGTGCTACTTTCATATGTCTGTATCTGTCGAATGCTGTCGATCTGTCGAAATGTGTATTACTATCTGTCGATTCATCGAGTGAACTGAATTCGTTAACCATTTCACCAGGCGCGCATGCATTTTTTTTTTCTTCTAAGGGATCCAAGCTTCGGGGGGCAAGGTTCCAATACTACAAGCCACTATGTCTATATACTATTATTCTGCATTCGAAAACACGATAAATATTCCACTTACTTTTTCACAAAAACATGATACAGACAGAGTACAGATGAAGTGTAAGATCAGATTTATATTGATGATACATCAATATTTTCCCTGTTAATAACTACATTTAATGAGAAAGTCTGCAAATGTATGTTCACTTAGGAACTTTTGCGAGGAGTCCGCACCCGGTGGACACCCCGTGAGTACGCCTCTGCACTTGACTATACTTCGAATTATACTGCAAACAGTTGTATTTTAGTTTCCCCGTTTAGTTCATCGATATCATTAACACAAAGAAAATAGATGTTATAGATGCGTATTCTCAGTTCTCGCTTTATATCCGGACGTCTGCAAAAATCTACTCCTTTTCTTTCTTTCACGCATCCACCAAACTAACAATGATTTGTATTATAATATTTGCGCATAAAATGTATATCTCATACCTTCCATGTTCTCAAGTATTCATAGACAAAAACGGTTACTTTCTGCGAACAAATTGTCCAAACACAGTGCAAATGTCATCTATAGATTGTCCTGGTTCCGTCTGCGTGTACATAACAATGCGTCATAATCATACATTGCACATTAAGGATATCAATTAATCTTCCCAAATTCCTAGATATGCCTGGCAAAAGTTCCGCGTGTTGTAAGGATATTACATTTGTACTACCGACAAGGTGGTATCTTCCAACATTGAAGTTCAATAAACCCCAAATGTGTCGGATATAGTATTTGATTTCTTGTCTCATTGTTTGCGTCAGAGATGTCTTCTCAAGTTAGGATTTACGATACATACAGGATGAGTTGTATATATTGTTGCTGCCAGCTCTATATTAATCCCATATTTGTAAACGAATAAAAACAGTATTCTAATTATAACAATGTGCTCACAATTAATTTTATTCTTAATTGTTATACGTATTGTTGATTAAAAATGAAAATGTTGCTAAGTGAATTTTATTAATATTTTCTGTTGCGTGATATAGGAAGTGAGTGAAATATTGGAGGAATATAGTGTGCGTAGCAGATGATGTGCAGTGGCTTTGGATCGCCTGTGATAAGGTAAGGCATTTGCTATTTTAATTAACACATTTTATATACTGTAATCCTAATTATTTTTATGTGAATGTGCTTACTACTTGTGTATTCAGTGGGACCGATGTTTTAATATGTATGGTCAAGCAGTGTCGAGCCTGGTCAGTGTGTGGATAGGTGACCATTTTTTGTAAATCGATAACATTTAACTTTGTAAACACGGATGAAGTAGAAGTATATTTATTTTATTTTTTACCTCAAATATGTAGGACACTTCTCCTTTGTACATCAATTATTATTATTAGTTCAACTTGTTTACAAGTTAAATGAAAAGAATAGTCGTTATCGTGTGATGATTGTGCTCATTAGGCTAAAGAAGACTCGTGATAAGAAAGAAAAGAAGAACGGTGCTCAAGTTTCGTCACAGCATATTCTCAAAAATTTACAGGCAAAATTCAGTGTTCTGCATGAAAAGGCATATTTGTACGAAAAAAAAAAAAATTCTGCAGACGACAGAATTAAATAAAGTAATACACATGTATTTTAGAGTTACTGGTGTAAAATCATTACAAGTGCTTTGCCAGGTGGCCAATAAAAAGCACGAATACTATTTAAGGGAGCCAAAACAGGAGAAAGCTGGGGGCCTGAGCGATAGCAAGAATGTGCGTCCAAAGTGAACAGGAGCGAAGGCGACGCGGGTATACGTATAAGCAAGGGTAGTGGAAACCAGTTAGTTTTCGAGTTTCAATAGCACTTGTCATGCATCCATACTAGTAGCGCCCCGCTTGTAAACATTAAGTACACTATGCAAGAATACACCGCCGGTGGAAAATAGTACCTAATACAGTTATCTTTCATATATACTGACTTATTTTACAGTAGTAACCCAACACTAGTAAACGTAAAATAAAAGTGTATAACTTTATATTTAATTCTATCGCCTGGCTTAGTTTTTCACCTGTAAGATGTACTTATTTAGAGCAAGTTTCTTAACTAGCAAATTAAACCGAGAACCACAGCAACCATATATATATTCTTATGATGTACTTTTCTTTGAGTGGTGTTCTCTGTCTATTCAATAACATTTTCTCAGTTTAATGCTAGCAAAAAACAAAACAAAATCAAAGTGTTTCTATATAAATTTAGTTCACCGTGTTGTAATATCACATGGAATTGAAAAACGAATAGTCGAACCTCTGCTATCTCGATCAAACTTCTCAGGATGATATACTGACTTACCGCAGAAGTTCGACTGAATACGTTTCTCAGTTCCATGGGAGAACCTGGAGAAGCAAAAGCCTGCGCAACGGAAAATACTAAATAAACTTGTAGAGCAGGTCAAGATGTATCATCATGCCAAGTTTCATTCAGATCAGAGAAGTTTGGCTGCAGCCATTTTCATTACAAAGCACAAAATGGATGGTCCCTAACCTCGAGAATCTTCACAATTGTCGACGAGTTGAACTGCACTCATCTGATCAAAATCAAACTTAAAATGGCAGTTCACTTTCAACTGTTAAATAATATGATATGCAGGCTTCTGCTTTCCTAGTTACAGTCTATCCACTGTGGTATGCATATTAGTAGAAATGTGAGAGTGCATATTTATTAAAGATTTGCTTCAAAAAGCGATGAAAGACATAGGCATTCCCGCGGGCGGTGATAACAAGATGCCGGAAAACGAACAAGCAGAAAGAATATGGGCTGAAGAAGTGTAAACGACGACGCGGCGGCCCGTAAAGGTGTTGCCGTCCTATTAAATGAATAATATCAAAAGAAAGAAAAAAAAAGTAAAAAATTTCGCGCTCGTAATCAAGACAGAAAGCAACTAAAGGAAATCTTTGTTTTACGTCCCACGTTATGCCGCTTAGGCTAAAAGAGGCGCTGATTATGAGAAATGATTGAAATGGTGGTGGAATGAAGAAAGTGGGAGGAAACGGGAGAACCCCGCGGTAACCCACCGCACATAGTTTTTGTCCACCATAAAGTTAACTTGGCGGGGGCTCAAGACAGAAAGACGGTTGGAAAAACAAATAAACGATGTTCCATCCCGTAAAAATGTTGGCGACCTATGAAATCAATATTTTTTCTTAAAGAAAAAAAAAAGAATTAAAAAGAGAAAAAAAGGTCAAAATTTCGCGCTCGCTTCGCTCGCGATCAGCAGAGAAAAGAGGACGTGACGCACCCCTAAAAGTGTTGGCGACCGATTGAATAAATATTGTGGGTAAAAAAAAAAAAAAAAAAGTCAAAAATTTCGCGCTCGCTTCGCTCGCGATCAGCACAGAAAGAAGGACGTGACGCGCCCCTAAAGGTGTTGGCAACCGATTCAATACATATTGTCGGTAAAAAAAAAAAAAAAAAAAAACGCTCGCTTCGCTCGCGATCGACATGAAAAAGGCAACGACGTGACGCCCCGTAAAATTGTCGGCGACCTATTCAATCAATATATTCGGTTGAAAAACAAAGTCAAAAGTTTCCCAATCGCTTCCCTGCCGATCGACATAAAAAAAAAGGCAACCCCTTCACCTCTCCTTATGCATTCATCAGTAAACATACAACCATAGATCACAATACCACTCACATCACCTATCAGTTCTCCACGTCCATCAAGATCCAATCATCGCCCTGGCCCTTTATGATGATACACAACATTACATGTTATTGTGTGCATTGCCCCGCGTTACAATACATGACCAAAAAAAAAAGAGAAAAAGAGCTGCACTGCCTTCAGTGTAGACATGTTCGTATTCGTAGAAAATGATTTTAGGTACACGATAGTACAGTAATCTATCTTCACATGCTTCAGATGTGAACGATACCTACACATGAAGAGGGCTCCCGAGGTTTCCTTTTCCAATAGGATGGAGCTCCACCACACTTGCAGAATGACGAGAAGTTATGTTAATAAATATATCCCAGAGTGTTTCGTAACTCGCCCTTGGTCCTAATGATGAAGCGTTCTTCAGATGGCCCCGATGTCTCCACACATGATACTATGCGACTTCTTTTCACGAGGCTCTCAAAGATCACGTTTGTGTCCTAACATTCTCTGCAGATATGACACAGCTGCGATAGCGGATCACAGAAGCCTTTCCTCTCCTTACAAGAGACGTGTTCATTCGAGCATGGGAGTAATTCGACTATCGATCAAATATCTCCCGTGTCACGATAGTAGTCACTTTCAATTCTTCTAACGAAGGTAAGAAAAAATGCTATACAAACTTCCTTTCGGTATATAAAGGATTAGGGGCCCAGAGAATATTTTCTTTCAAGAGGATACATTCTTTTTCGAACACCCTGTATATAGATCCTCTAATTATAACTGCAAACAAAATGTTGATTTTGCAATTGCTTCCATGAGAGAAAATTCTGTGCACTTTCTTTCTGAAGGGCCGGGCCTAAACGTTTTCCTTAATCATTAAATTTAGTAGTTATCTACAATTACATAGTTTTCCATTGTTCTCAAAATAAAGATTTTTCTCTATGAATTGTTGAATGTTGCTAGGGATATTGAAGTAATTCTTTTTAGTGTTTTTTTCTTTACAATAATGTACTGAACGCCTGCATTAAGGAAGTTCGTGTGTCCATCTTGCAAAATGTTTCGTCTTTTTTCATGCCCACTAAGATAAATATTCATTTTGCTCTTTTCTCCGTATGCAAACCACATTTCTTAAAGGCAACATTTTCATACAAATGTAGTACTAAAAACTTCTAATTGGCAACATCTGGGCTGCGAAGAGGAAAAAGAAAGAAATCTCGTACGTATTCGCGCGCAATTCGGAATTAGCCAATGAAAAGCACAAAAGCGGCCACCATCTCTCTCTCTTTCTTATTAACGGTTTTGTACTTTCTGCAGTTCTATCAGTGCTGCTAACCTCTTACTATATCATTGAATATGTATGTTTATATATATATATATATATATATATATATATATATATATATATATATATATATATATATATATATATATATATATATATATTTTACAAAAAATCATACTACTACGGAATAATATTAAATGCCTGTAAACCCTCATTTCTGTTTGCACTTTCTGTTACACTACCTTCCCCGAACTTCTTTCAAGTTATTAAGTGCAGAACGGGGAGTTATACATATTTACTTGCGCTTTCACAATATCTGCACATTGTGTAATAATAGGAGACGTATATAAATAAAACTATATACTAATACGTATATATATATATATATATATATATATATATATATATATATATATATATATATATATATATATATATATATATATATATATACAGTACACATTCCACTATCCGAGGCTTTCCTTTTCTTTTCTTGCTGACGATAAATTACGCTCTTAGAAATGTTGTCTGAAAACAATAAGAATATGTGCAAAAAATACAATCAGAGGTAGAGGTCTTTAACAGGAACTAAGCAAGGGAGTTGAAAAATTTTTTATGCATGTAAAAAATATAGACATGAACCAACTTGTGAAATAAAAAGACCAGAAAACTACTCTTTCTAAATTATGTGTAAACTTTTTACCGAAAACGAAAGTTGCACGAAAGACTTTTTGTCCCTTTTTTGGCCTCCGGTGCTTGGGGTCCCTGGTTCAATCCCAGCTCGTGCCGTGTGAACTTTGTCGTGCATAAAGACCGTGCTCATGGGTTTTCTCGGGTTTCTCCCGTTTCCTCCCACTTTCTTCATTCAGTACTCATCATCACCGTCTCCTTTAGCGTAACCGGTATAAGTATGCGACGTAAATCTAAAGATTTCATTTCATTTCCCTTTTCTGCTCATACTGCTGATTATGCGCGATTATGCCAACATCCAACTCCGCGGATAATCGTGCGATTACTGTATATACAACTAATACAGATACGTAATTACATTATCAGTTACAGTATCGGTTTTTATTTACTAATTTGCCTCACTTTATTTGCATCCCTGCAGTAAATAATTCTTATCGATAATAGTTAAAATGTATATTACATTTTAGTGCTTCACGACTGAATGATCATCTGCCTTACGTTATCTCGCAGCTGAAGAGGATGCTACACTGAAAACTACCTTGCGTTATAAAGGGTAAGTGAAACATATCTTAAAAATATCTTTCATACATTTCATTGTGTACATTAAAGAATGTAAGTTTGCCTTTTTCCTGTAATCAATACTTAATAAAGGATTTATTTTTATTTATTTATATACAATTTCATACGTGGTTCGTGATAGTAAACTCGATAGGACATAGTGGCACTATGAACATCCGAATCACTCATCATTCGAACATTCAAATATTTATTCGAATATTAGTATATTCCAAGTAATGTTAACGACGTTAATATGCTTGCCTTTATAGTTAATAATGTCAATTCTTACTTAAAACATACTTCCTTAACAGGACATTGAAGAAAAGGTAGTTGCCAACGGCCATACCATGCTGAATATACCGGTTCTCGTCCGATCACCGAAGTCAAGCAGCATCGGGCCTGGTCAGTACTTGGATGGGTGACCGCCTGGGAACACCAGGTGCTGTTGGCATCTCTTTTTCAAATTTCATTATCCTTCAAGTACGAAAATACTAGAAACATTAATTTTATAGTACTTTCAAGAGATAATTTATCAACATTATTTCATAGCGATTAATCGATATTCTAAGCGTTATACCCACTATTTCTTACACTAACAGCCTGTTTATTTGCACGGCACATTAAAATAACCTGATTTCCGATCCGTGTGCACCTACTACTATACTTAACACGGAATGTATTACCACTTTTTAAAAGTAAATTATTATGACTAAGTGTAGATCTCCGGCGAGTAAATGCCTTTCGTATACAAGCACGACACATCTCCGCTATGTGCTTTACTTTTTTACTAACAGCATATAGAAATTGGATTTCAAGGTGTTTCTACATAACAGAATGAAGCAAATTTCGTGATTTAACTCTTTCGAATAATGTGTTGGTCCTGACAAGGACCGTTTGAAATGAAAAATCTTGAAGAAGATTTTTACTTAGAGCTTGTGTACTTGGTAACAGCCTTCGTACCCTCACTTACAGCGTGCTTGGCAAGTTCACCAGGCAAAAGAAGGCGCACAGCTGTTTGGATTTCCCGGCTGGTGATAGTTGACCGCTTATTGTAATGGGCCAAACGAGAAGCTTCAGCAGCAATACGCTCGAAGATGTCATTAACAAAGCTGTTCATGATACTCATAGCTTTGCTAGATATGCCAGTGTCAGGATGCACTTGCTTCAAAACTTTGTAGATGTAAATGGCATAGCTCTCCTTCCTCCTCCTCTTCTTCTTCTTATCTCCCTTGGAGATATTCTTTTGGGCTTTACCAGCCTTCTTTGCAGCCTTTCCGCTAGTTTTTGGTGGCATGATGACTCACTCGTTCAGCAAAATTAGATGTGTCCGCCGATTTATCGACTTCATTTAAATTACAGTACGTGTTTCAATTCGCGCCAACTGCCTTGCTTTTCATTTGATGCACTCGGGTGCACGCTTGAAGTAGTAACAAAACTGACTTGATTCATGGGAGGCCGCAATTTTTCCTCTCATCTTATTACGAAAGAATATTGAACAATGTCTGGTCGCGGCAAAGGTGGAAAAGTCAAGGGAAAGAGCAAGTCCCGCTCCAGCAGGGCTGGCCTTCAATTCCCAGTAGGCAGAATCCATCGTCTTTTGCGAAAGGGTAACTATGCCGAACGAGTTGGTGCTGGCGCTCCCGTGTATTTGGCTGCAGTCATGGAATACCTGGCAGCTGAAGTTCTTGAGTTGGCAGGCAACGCTGCTCGTGACAACAAGAAGACTAGGATTATTCCACGTCATCTGCAGTTAGCTATCCGTAACGACGAGGAATTAAACAAGTTGTTGTCTGGAGTTACAATCGCTCAGGGTGGTGTTTTGCCCAACATTCAAGCTGTACTTCTGCCCAAGAAAACTGAGAAGAAGGCATAAATGTAAGACCTATATCTCATACAAATCGGCCCTTATGAGGGCCACAAACCCCTTTATAGAGGAGATTTACGATTGAAATGAATTGTTTTCGATATACAGACTCATCAAAAGTGTCTGAGATAGTTGCTTAGTGTCATTCGAAATTCTCGCTGCTATTCGATTAATTAGTATGTGTAGTCGTCGATCGTAATTGAAGCCCATAGGAAGTCACACTATCTTTAGAATACTCCAAACAGCGATGTGCTTAGTTCCCACTACATTATTAATTATAAGATCATTACCTTTTGTATTGTCGCTAGCTACATTTTTTTGATATTTGCGTACATCGGGCTCATATTACCCAGAGGACAGGACAGTCGAGCCCAGATTCTCAGCAATGGAAGAAAACCTCATACCACATATTCTCATGTACTTCATGCTAGACAAAGGAATTTCCAACATTCTTAAAGCACTCATGTTTCTCTCTTGCGTTGGCTTGGCTGAAATTACTCTGTTCAATATGTTCTCGACATTTATTATTGTTCATTACTATGCCCCAATGACATCATGAACAGAGCGGATCAAAAAACTTTCCTAAATTTCTTTTGCAACATAGTAATGACATTAAATGCACACTTAAGTACGATTTATTCTTTGCAAGGTCGATATTCATATTTGTGTGATATGTGTTATATGTATATGGTTTGTAATACGCAACTACTCTTATTCTCTGATCTCAGAACTCATTTGCTACTGTGCCCAACGAGCGAGCCTAGGTTTCTTGTAACTACTGCCTTTCTTTAGTAAATAATGTGAAGTATACAATGCATTAACCTACATCTCATATTTGTATTACTCTTTATTTTACTAACCCGCTACGAAGTGTCATTAATTTACATGTAAATCACAATAGACACTACCGCAAAAGAAAAAAATCGAACCCAAGACCACGTAAACAAGATAAAGGACAAGATTCAGGTTTCTAACGCATTATTCGCCCCTCACAGCACAGTATAGAAGTTGTATAAGCCTCTATACGTACATCCTACTGTCAGAACAGAAATTCCGACTTGCGTTTCGCATCTCTCATGCTCGCTACTTCCAACAAATCGCCAATTTCCAACCAGAACCCCTTCTCCAGCATTAATACTGCTACATATGAATACGTATACATGAACGTACATAATGTAAAAAAAAACGTATGATTTTCTCAAATTAATCTCTCTACGTCTGTAATTTTGTGTGCATCAAAAGGCTTTAATGTAGTTACACGAATTCTTATAATCTAACAGAAAATCGCACAAAGTAAATCTTTCCCTTTATATAAATTTGTTGGCTCTGAAAAGAGCCGTTTATGCCAATTTTATATCCAAAATAGGAGGAACCCCAACTTAACCTCCGAAACCGTACAGGGTTCTTCCTTGCCTCTTCAAGGCATACACAACATCCATAGCTGTCACTGTCTTCCTCTTGGCGTGTTCTGTGTATGTAACAGCATCTCTGATTACGTTCTCCAGGAATACTTTCAATACTCCTCGGGTCTCTTCATAAATGAGACCAGAGATACGCTTCACACCACCACGGCGAGCAAGACGCCTAATAGCGGGTTTGGTGATACCCTGGATGTTGTCACGAAGAACTTTACGGTGGCGCTTGGCACCTCCTTTGCCAAGACCCTTGCCTCCTTTTCCACGTCCTGTCATTTCGATATGTTACTGCTTCGCTCACCACACACGAGAAATACAAGCCCAAGCAGCCCAAGACTCGTGGTTTTGTTCCTTCGATCATGCAGGGAAAGCACGGAGGAAAAACACAAAACGTGTCTAAGCCAATGAGAACTGTCCTTTTCGACTGACTTTATCCAATGAGAAATAGCTTGATTTAACGGTTTTGCTCTTTATATAACTTGACTTCATTCAGCGCGCAATTATTTGAAACAAGTCGTGACAGTTGCAATGGCACGTACCAAGCAGACAGCTAGGAAATCTACTGGAGGCAAAGCTCCTCGAAAGCAGCTTGCCACCAAAGCTGCAAGAAAGAGTGCTCCAGCTACCGGTGGAGTGAAAAAGCCCCATCGTTACAGGCCTGGTACTGTGGCTCTCCGAGAAATTCGTCGTTACCAGAAGAGCACTGAATTGCTCATCCGCAAGCTGCCCTTCCAACGACTCGTCCGAGAAATTGCACAAGATTTCAAGACAGATCTTCGCTTCCAAAGCTCAGCTGTCATGGCTTTACAGGAGGCAAGTGAAGCTTACCTTGTAGGGCTTTTCGAAGACACCAACTTGTGTGCTATTCACGCAAAGAGAGTCACAATCATGCCTAAGGACATTCAGCTTGCTCGCCGCATCCGTGGGGAACGTGCTTAAGTTTGAAGTTCTGGCACTGAGTTCAAAAACGGTCCTTTTTAGGACCAATACACTACTTAGAGATGCTGTTATCCTAACAAGGATCTTGTCCATACTTGTTATCTTTTTTTTTTAAATTCTCACGCCGTATGTTGCATAGTTAATACATCTACCTTCGTTTTCCTCTCGTTTCGTATATCATCCTATCTTTCAAGTATATTCTTTAGTTTTCCCCTATGTTTACCGATTGATTATCTTCGTTTTATGTGGTCAAGGATTCGATTTTGCCATATGTTGCATAAGTTAACTTCGATTCAACCACTGTTTGCCCTTCTCAACGTTATTAATCTCATAGAACTCGCAGGCGAAATATGTACTTCTTCCAAGGTAGCAAAAGTAATATTTTCTCAGAGGTCGCTGCTGTTGAATGCAAACGTTAAACTAAACTTTCTTTAAGTGTCTGTTTGTACTTAACATCAGTTCAATTGTACACCTACATTTCTGCTGGTGTTACTATTTTTCTTTATAGCAATATTACGAATTATAAGACGGTATCCGTGGTTATTAGCGTGTTCCCTTTTCCTAACACTTTCTCATTACACCAGTATTTCCATCATTCATTAGGCGTAATCACCCGTCTCCTTTATCATAAAAATCATAATAGTACGACGTTAAATTGAAACAGTCTACTTCACTTTCACGAGTTGTAATAAGTTCGAACATTTCTTTCACCCCAGCCTTGAAAAGAGTTGATTTTAGTTTAGTGTCCCTTTCAGCAGCAAGGCTGTTTCAAACGTGGACCTACTTATTAACGTGCAATGCGAAACATTTGAGCTCCCACCGAGAATCGAACCCAGTCAGCCTGCAAAAGTTTTTCTAACAAATGCATTAAGTGCGTTTTCTGTACTGTTTCGCTACTTGAAGATAGGAACAAGGAAAAAGTAAGTGATCACAAATTGACATTACGTAATGTGTTCCCCATTTTTTTTCGAGTACACCATTCTTGACACCCGTGAAAGCTTTCTTTCCCCACCCTCAATTCCCCTCTGTTATAAAGCACTTACATCAAGAAGTGCTTCGGTTAAAAAGAAAACTCAAAGTCCCTTGCGTGTATACTATACATTGCTATGAATGAACATGTGATAATGATAGGAAAAGCACAATTTTACTCTTCTCAAAGTATTTGATGGCTCTAAAAAGAGCCGTTTTAAAATGTCAGATGATTTACTGACACATTTACTTCTTCTTTGGTGCAGCCTTCTTAGCACTTTTCGGTTTTGCTGTAGCCTTCTTTGGCTTCGGGGCCTTTGGCTTCTTGGGAGTTTTTGCCTTCTTCACTTTAGATGGTGATTTCTTAGGTTTGGGAGCAGCAGCCTTTTTCTTTTCACCAGTCTTCTTGGGACGTTTAGCTGCTGGCTTTTTCGCAGGCTTCTTCTCCTTTGATGCTGATCGTTTCGCCTTGGTTGAAGATCCACCTTCAGGCTTCTCCTTCAGCGATGAAGCACTAAGCTTAAACGATCCAGATGCACCTTTTCCCTTGGTCTGAACCAAAGACCCAGAAGCAACTGCACTTCTCAAGTATTTCTTGATAAATGGAGCAAGCTTCTCGGCATCCACTTTGTAGTTCTGAGATGTATTTCTTAATAGCTTGCAGTGAACTTCCTCCCTTTCCTTCAAATTCTTGATGGCGTTGTTCACCATTTCTGATGTTCTTGGATGAGAAGGTGTTGTTTTTGGTTTCTTAGGCTTTGCAGACTTCTTAGGAGAAGCCTGTGCCGGGGCTGCAGGTGCTGATGCCGTATCTGCCATTGCTTTCTGCAATAAACTCAACGATACTGAAGAATGAAATTTTCGCTGGCAGGCAGCGTTGAGTTTTGGTTACGGAGCGCGGACCGGATAGAAAGCACTTGCTGAGGCGGGCTGAGGTAAACAGAAGTTCGTAGTTGCCACAACGATAAGTGTGTTTCCTTCTATTTTGATAAACGATTTTTTTCAGGTATTCAATGAATGCACCAGATCCTATTCTTCCTTACTGGCTAGAAGAAACTTTATTCCACATAACTCAAAAGGCATTTGTTTTTATTCGCTTTTCTATTTTATGTTTCAGTCATTGCTAAGTCGGTCACACTACTTTTTCACCCTCCTTGTGCTTATAATTTTCATAATTTAACATGGAAATACTTATCAATAAATAATTATATTACCATGGTAATTAACTTCAATCCTTCCTGTGATTATACGCAAAGTACCATCTTCGTACTGCTTACTATAGTTCAATGAGGGAATCTATAAAGTAACGCGTGTCGCACACATCTGCCTTGCAAACTCCCTGGCCTACTTCCAATGTATAGACTTTTATTTCAAATCCTGATTTAATTTCATAATTTTCTGTAGATTTTAACATTTTATTACCCAGCTTCTTAATACGAATGACAATCAAGCCTAAATATTTATTCCCTTTAACTTTATTTTTCTTTTTTATTTTGTGCCTTGTTTCATATTTGTTCTTACGTTAGCAATTAACGCACTTACCGTAGTTATGTATGAACAGGTTGTTTCTATATTTATTTTATTCCAAATAAATTAAATATATATACGGATTATTTTATGGTAGTTGATATTTTCTGTTGTTTCCTACGTGAATTGAGGAAACGCACGGACTTTCGCCTAATTCTTGTGCTACTTTCATATGTCTGTATCTGTCGAATGCTGTCGATCTGTCGAAATGTGTATTACTATCTGTCGATTCATCGAGTGAACTGAATTCGTTAACCATTTCACCAGGCGCGCATGCATTTTTTTTTTCTTCTAAGGGATCCAAGCTTCGGGGGGCAAGGTTCCAATACTACAAGCCACTATGTCTATATACTATTATTCTGCATTCGAAAACACGATAAATATTCCACTTACTTTTTCACAAAAACATGATACAGACAGAGTACAGATGAAGTGTAAGATCAGATTTATATTGATGATACATCAATATTTTCCCTGTTAATAACTACATTTAATGAGAAAGTCTGCAAATGTATGTTCACTTAGGAACTTTTGCGAGGAGTCCGCACCCGGTGGACACCCCGTGAGTACGCCTCTGCACTTGACTATACTTCGAATTATACTGCAAACAGTTGTATTTTAGTTTCCCCGTTTAGTTCATCGATATCATTAACACAAAGAAAATAGATGTTATAGATGCGTATTCTCAGTTCTCGCTTTATATCCGGACGTCTGCAAAAATCTACTCCTTTTCTTTCTTTCACGCATCCACCAAACTAACAATGATTTGTATTATAATATTTGCGCATAAAATGTATATCTCATACCTTCCATGTTCTCAAGTATTCATAGACAAAAACGGTTACTTTCTGCGAACAAATTGTCCAAACACAGTGCAAATGTCATCTATAGATTGTCCTGGTTCCGTCTGCGTGTACATAACAATGCGTCATAATCATACATTGCACATTAAGGATATCAATTAATCTTCCCAAATTCCTAGATATGCCTGGCAAAAGTTCCGCGTGTTGTAAGGATATTACATTTGTACTACCGACAAGGTGGTATCTTCCAACATTGAAGTTCAATAAACCCCAAATGTGTCGGATATAGTATTTGATTTCTTGTCTCATTGTTTGCGTCAGAGATGTCTTCTCAAGTTAGGATTTACGATACATACAGGATGAGTTGTATATATTGTTGCTGCCAGCTCTATATTAATCCCATATTTGTAAACGAATAAAAACAGTATTCTAATTATAACAATGTGCTCACAATTAATTTTATTCTTAATTGTTATACGTATTGTTGATTAAAAATGAAAATGTTGCTAAGTGAATTTTATTAATATTTTCTGTTGCGTGATATAGGAAGTGAGTGAAATATTGGAGGAATATAGTGTGCGTAGCAGATGATGTGCAGTGGCTTTGGATCGCCTGTGATAAGGTAAGGCATTTGCTATTTTAATTAACACATTTTATATACTGTAATCCTAATTATTTTTATGTGAATGTGCTTACTACTTGTGTATTCAGTGGGACCGATGTTTTAATATGTATGGTCAAGCAGTGTCGAGCCTGGTCAGTGTGTGGATAGGTGACCATTTTTTGTAAATCGATAACATTTAACTTTGTAAACACGGATGAAGTAGAAGTATATTTATTTTATTTTTTACCTCAAATATGTAGGACACTTCTCCTTTGTACATCAATTATTATTATTAGTTCAACTTGTTTACAAGTTAAATGAAAAGAATAGTCGTTATCGTGTGATGATTGTGCTCATTAGGCTAAAGAAGACTCGTGATAAGAAAGAAAAGAAGAACGGTGCTCAAGTTTCGTCACAGCATATTCTCAAAAATTTACAGGCAAAATTCAGTGTTCTGCATGAAAAGGCATATTTGTACGAAAAAAAAAAAAAATTCTGCAGACGACAGAATTAAATAAAGTAATACACATGTATTTTAGAGTTACTGGTGTAAAATCATTACAAGTGCTTTGCCAGGTGGCCAATAAAAAGCACGAATACTATTTAAGGGAGCCAAAACAGGAGAAAGCTGGGGGCCTGAGCGATAGCAAGAATGTGCGTCCAAAGTGAACAGGAGCGAAGGCGACGCGGGTATACGTATAAGCAAGGGTAGTGGAAACCAGTTAGTTTTCGAGTTTCAATAGCACTTGTCATGCATCCATACTAGTAGCGCCCCGCTTGTAAACATTAAGTACACTATGCAAGAATACACCGCCGGTGGAAAATAGTACCTAATACAGTTATCTTTCATATATACTGACTTATTTTACAGTAGTAACCCAACACTAGTAAACGTAAAATAAAAGTGTATAACTTTATATTTAATTCTATCGCCTGGCTTAGTTTTTCACCTGTAAGATGTACTTATTTAGAGCAAGTTTCTTAACTAGCAAATTAAACCGAGAACCACAGCAACCATATATATATTCTTATGATGTACTTTTCTTTGAGTGGTGTTCTCTGTCTATTCAATAACATTTTCTCAGTTTAATGCTAGCAAAAAACAAAACAAAATCAAAGTGTTTCTATATAAATTTAGTTCACCGTGTTGTAATATCACATGGAATTGAAAAACGAATAGTCGAACCTCTGCTATCTCGATCAAACTTCTCAGGATGATATACTGACTTACCGCAGAAGTTCGACTGAATACGTTTCTCAGTTCCATGGGAGAACCTGGAGAAGCAAAAGCCTGCGCAACGGAAAATACTAAATAAACTTGTAGAGCAGGTCAAGATGTATCATCATGCCAAGTTTCATTCAGATCAGAGAAGTTTGGCTGCAGCCATTTTCATTACAAAGCACAAAATGGATGGTCCCTAACCTCGAGAATCTTCACAATTGTCGACGAGTTGAACTGCACTCATCTGATCAAAATCAAACTTAAAATGGCAGTTCACTTTCAACTGTTAAATAATATGATATGCAGGCTTCTGCTTTCCTAGTTACAGTCTATCCACTGTGGTATGCATATTAGTAGAAATGTGAGAGTGCATATTTATTAAAGATTTGCTTCAAAAAGCGATGAAAGACATAGGCATTCCCGCGGGCGGTGATAACAAGATGCCGGAAAACGAACAAGCAGAAAGAATATGGGCTGAAGAAGTGTAAACGACGACGCGGCGGCCCGTAAAGGTGTTGCCGTCCTATTAAATGAATAATATCAAAAGAAAGAAAAAAAAAGTAAAAAATTTCGCGCTCGTAATCAAGACAGAAAGCAACTAAAGGAAATCTTTGTTTTACGTCCCACGTTATGCCGCTTAGGCTAAAAGAGGCGCTGATTATGAGAAATGATTGAAATGGTGGTGGAATGAAGAAAGTGGGAGGAAACGGGAGAACCCCGCGGTAACCCACCGCACATAGTTTTTGTCCACCATAAAGTTAACTTGGCGGGGGCTCAAGACAGAAAGACGGTTGGAAAAACAAATAAACGATGTTCCATCCCGTAAAAATGTTGGCGACCTATGAAATCAATATTTTTTCTTAAAGAAAAAAAAAAGAATTAAAAAGAGAAAAAAAGGTCAAAATTTCGCGCTCGCTTCGCTCGCGATCAGCAGAGAAAAGAGGACGTGACGCACCCCTAAAAGTGTTGGCGACCGATTGAATAAATATTGTGGGTAAAAAAAAAAAAAAAAAAGTCAAAAATTTCGCGCTCGCTTCGCTCGCGATCAGCACAGAAAGAAGGACGTGACGCGCCCCTAAAGGTGTTGGCAACCGATTCAATACATATTGTCGGTAAAAAAAAAAAAAAAAAAAAACGCTCGCTTCGCTCGCGATCGACATGAAAAAGGCAACGACGTGACGCCCCGTAAAATTGTCGGCGACCTATTCAATCAATATATTCGGTTGAAAAACAAAGTCAAAAGTTTCCCAATCGCTTCCCTGCCGATCGACATAAAAAAAAAGGCAACCCCTTCACCTCTCCTTATGCATTCATCAGTAAACATACAACCATAGATCACAATACCACTCACATCACCTATCAGTTCTCCACGTCCATCAAGATCCAATCATCGCCCTGGCCCTTTATGATGATACACAACATTACATGTTATTGTGTGCATTGCCCCGCGTTACAATACATGACCAAAAAAAAAAGAGAAAAAGAGCTGCACTGCCTTCAGTGTAGACATGTTCGTATTCGTAGAAAATGATTTTAGGTACACGATAGTACAGTAATCTATCTTCACATGCTTCAGATGTGAACGATACCTACACATGAAGAGGGCTCCCGAGGTTTCCTTTTCCAATAGGATGGAGCTCCACCACACTTGCAGAATGACGAGAAGTTATGTTAATAAATATATCCCAGAGTGTTTCGTAACTCGCCCTTGGTCCTAATGATGAAGCGTTCTTCAGATGGCCCCGATGTCTCCACACATGATACTATGCGACTTCTTTTCACGAGGCTCTCAAAGATCACGTTTGTGTCCTAACATTCTCTGCAGATATGACACAGCTGCGATAGCGGATCACAGAAGCCTTTCCTCTCCTTACAAGAGACGTGTTCATTCGAGCATGGGAGTAATTCGACTATCGATCAAATATCTCCCGTGTCACGATAGTAGTCACTTTCAATTCTTCTAACGAAGGTAAGAAAAAATGCTATACAAACTTCCTTTCGGTATATAAAGGATTAGGGGCCCAGAGAATATTTTCTTTCAAGAGGATACATTCTTTTTCGAACACCCTGTATATAGATCCTCTAATTATAACTGCAAACAAAATGTTGATTTTGCAATTGCTTCCATGAGAGAAAATTCTGTGCACTTTCTTTCTGAAGGGCCGGGCCTAAACGTTTTCCTTAATCATTAAATTTAGTAGTTATCTACAATTACATAGTTTTCCATTGTTCTCAAAATAAAGATTTTTCTCTATGAATTGTTGAATGTTGCTAGGGATATTGAAGTAATTCTTTTTAGTGTTTTTTTCTTTACAATAATGTACTGAAGCCCTGCATTAAGGAAGTTCGTGTGTCCATCTTGCAAAATGTTTCGTCTTTTTTCATGCCCACTAAGATAAATATTCATTTTGCTCTTTTCTCCGTATGCAAACCACATTTCTTAAAGGCAACATTTTCATACAAATGTAGTACTAAAAACTTCTAATTGGCAACATCTGGGCTGCGAAGAGGAAAAAGAAAGAAATCTCGTACGTATTCGCGCGCAATTCGGAATTAGCCAATGAAAAGCACAAAAGCGGCCACCATCTCTCTCTCTTTCTTATTAACGGTTTTGTACTTTCTGCAGTTCTATCAGTGCTGCTAACCTCTTACTATATCATTGAATATGTATGTTTATATATATATATATATATATATATATATATATATATATATATATATATATATATATATATATATATATATATATATATATATATATTTACAAAAAATCATACTACTACGGAATAATATTAAATGCCTGTAAACCCTCATTTCTGTTTGCACTTTCTGTTACACTACCTTCCCCGAACTTCTTTCAAGTTATTAAGTGCAGAACGGGGAGTTATACATATTTACTTGCGCTTTCACAATATCTGCACATTGTGTAATAATAGGAGACGTATAAAATAAAACTATATACTAATACGTATATATATATATATATATATATATATATATATATATATATATATATATATATATATATATATATATATATATACAGTACACATTCCACTATCCGAGGCTTTCCTTTTCTTTTCTTGCTGACGATAAATTACGCTCTTAGAAATGTTGTCTGAAAACAATAAGAATATGTGCAAAAAATACAATCAGAGGTAGAGGTCTTTAACAGGAACTAAGCAAGGGAGTTGAAAAATTTTTTATGCATGTAAAAAATATAGACATGAACCAACTTGTGAAATAAAAAGACCAGAAAACTACTCTTTCTAAATTATGTGTAAACTTTTTACCGAAAACGAAAGTTGCACGAAAGACTTTTTGTCCCTTTTTTGGCCTCCGGTGCTTGGGGTCCCTGGTTCAATCCCAGCTCGTGCCGTGTGAACTTTGTCGTGCATAAAGACCGTGCTCATGGGTTTTCTCGGGTTTCTCCCGTTTCCTCCCACTTTCTTCATTCAGTACTCATCATCACCGTCTCCTTTAGCGTAACCGGTATAAGTATGCGACGTAAATCTAAAGATTTCATTTCATTTCCCTTTTCTGCTCATACTGCTGATTATGCGCGATTATGCCAACATCCAACTCCGCGGATAATCGTGCGATTACTGTATATACAACTAATACAGATACGTAATTACATTATCAGTTACAGTATCGGTTTTTATTTACTAATTTGCCTCACTTTATTTGCATCCC
Organism: Thermobia domestica; assembly: GCF_964235325.1. Classification (NCBI taxonomy): domain Eukaryota; kingdom Metazoa; phylum Arthropoda; class Insecta; order Zygentoma; family Lepismatidae; genus Thermobia; species Thermobia domestica. The sequence continues at coordinate 2,270 of NW_027657337.1, read as the reverse complement.
TGCAGTAAATAATTCTTATCGATAATAGTTAAAATGTATATTACATTTTAGTGCTTCACGACTGAATGATCATCTGCCTTACGTTATCTCGCAGCTGAAGAGGATGCTACACTGAAAACTACCTTGCGTTATAAAGGGTAAGTGAAACATATCTTAAAAATATCTTTCATACATTTCATTGTGTACATTAAAGAATGTAAGTTTGCCTTTTTCCTGTAATCAATACTTAATAAAGGATTTATTTTTATTTATTTATATACAATTTCATACGTGGTTCGTGATAGTAAACTCGATAGGACATAGTGGCACTATGAACATCCGAATCACTCATCATTCGAACATTCAAATATTTATTCGAATATTAGTATATTCCAAGTAATGTTAACGACGTTAATATGCTTGCCTTTATAGTTAATAATGTCAATTCTTACTTAAAACATACTTCCTTAACAGGACATTGAAGAAAAGGTAGTTGCCAACGGCCATACCATGCTGAATATACCGGTTCTCGTCCGATCACCGAAGTCAAGCAGCATCGGGCCTGGTCAGTACTTGGATGGGTGACCGCCTGGGAACACCAGGTGCTGTTGGCATCTCTTTTTCAAATTTCATTATCCTTCAAGTACGAAAATACTAGAAACATTAATTTTATAGTACTTTCAAGAGATAATTTATCAACATTATTTCATAGCGATTAATCGATATTCTAAGCGTTATACCCACTATTTCTTACACTAACAGCCTGTTTATTTGCACGGCACATTAAAATAACCTGATTTCCGATCCGTGTGCACCTACTACTATACTTAACACGGAATGTATTACCACTTTTTAAAAGTAAATTATTATGACTAAGTGTAGATCTCCGGCGAGTAAATGCCTTTCGTATACAAGCACGACACATCTCCGCTATGTGCTTTACTTTTTTACTAACAGCATATAGAAATTGGATTTCAAGGTGTTTCTACATAACAGAATGAAGCAAATTTCGTGATTTAACTCTTTCGAATAATGTGTTGGTCCTGACAAGGACCGTTTGAAATGAAAAATCTTGAAGAAGATTTTTACTTAGAGCTTGTGTACTTGGTAACAGCCTTCGTACCCTCACTTACAGCGTGCTTGGCAAGTTCACCAGGCAAAAGAAGGCGCACAGCTGTTTGGATTTCCCGGCTGGTGATAGTTGACCGCTTATTGTAATGGGCCAAACGAGAAGCTTCAGCAGCAATACGCTCGAAGATGTCATTAACAAAGCTGTTCATGATACTCATAGCTTTGCTAGATATGCCAGTGTCAGGATGCACTTGCTTCAAAACTTTGTAGATGTAAATGGCATAGCTCTCCTTCCTCCTCCTCTTCTTCTTCTTATCTCCCTTGGAGATATTCTTTTGGGCTTTACCAGCCTTCTTTGCAGCCTTTCCGCTAGTTTTTGGTGGCATGATGACTCACTCGTTCAGCAAAATTAGATGTGTCCGCCGATTTATCGACTTCATTTAAATTACAGTACGTGTTTCAATTCGCGCCAACTGCCTTGCTTTTCATTTGATGCACTCGGGTGCACGCTTGAAGTAGTAACAAAACTGACTTGATTCATGGGAGGCCGCAATTTTTCCTCTCATCTTATTACGAAAGAATATTGAACAATGTCTGGTCGCGGCAAAGGTGGAAAAGTCAAGGGAAAGAGCAAGTCCCGCTCCAGCAGGGCTGGCCTTCAATTCCCAGTAGGCAGAATCCATCGTCTTTTGCGAAAGGGTAACTATGCCGAACGAGTTGGTGCTGGCGCTCCCGTGTATTTGGCTGCAGTCATGGAATACCTGGCAGCTGAAGTTCTTGAGTTGGCAGGCAACGCTGCTCGTGACAACAAGAAGACTAGGATTATTCCACGTCATCTGCAGTTAGCTATCCGTAACGACGAGGAATTAAACAAGTTGTTGTCTGGAGTTACAATCGCTCAGGGTGGTGTTTTGCCCAACATTCAAGCTGTACTTCTGCCCAAGAAAACTGAGAAGAAGGCATAAATGTAAGACCTATATCTCATACAAATCGGCCCTTATGAGGGCCACAAACCCCTTTATAGAGGAGATTTACGATTGAAATGAATTGTTTTCGATATACAGACTCATCAAAAGTGTCTGAGATAGTTGCTTAGTGTCATTCGAAATTCTCGCTGCTATTCGATTAATTAGTATGTGTAGTCGTCGATCGTAATTGAAGCCCATAGGAAGTCACACTATCTTTAGAATACTCCAAACAGCGATGTGCTTAGTTCCCAT
>NW_027657336.1:0-31813 GCF_964235325.1 Thermobia domestica | reverse complement strand
CGTTCATTTTTAGTGCAGTTTGTAGTAATTTGTGCATTTATTTTCTCGTGATGATGTGTAGAACATTTAGTTAGCATATTTGGTTGAGATTTGGAAAAAATATACAGGGTGATGCCAAATTCAGCTTTGTAGTACAGAAAGTATAAATTGGTTTTCAAAATGTGAAGAAAGTGCATATATTAACGAATGTACTGTATGTACTTCTGAATGGTACAATAACATATTCCTTTTTTATGATTCGTTAACCACAGTATGGTGTGTCAAAGCCACATATAATGGAATCGAATCTGTTTTATTTTGAAAAAACTAAAAAAGAGAAACAAACGTTATAAGAGGAATTTTAACGTTTCTTCAAGGGCAAAGGACCCTTATCGCAAAAGGACAAAATGGAGGGGTTTCCTCTTCAATTTTAGGTTTATTTCGTCAAAATATGTAAATAACTTTGGGAGATATGGCGAATAGTATGTAGTATATAGTAACAATGGATAACAATATAATATATATGTAGAATGACATATGCTATATTGTTGAATAGTTGCCTAACAACATATATATACCAAATAGGAGAGTTTTTAAAAAAATTGAAGAAATTAGTGGTTGAAGCCATACATTTTCTAGTTACAACGAGTGTCACGTGGTCTCATCAGCCGTGAGAGGGTTAACTATTTCTTCTAAAGCAACAGGTACTACGTTCATTTTTTAGTGCAGTTTGTAGTAATTTGTGCATTTATTTTCTCGTGATGATGTGTAGAACGTTTAGTTAGCATATTTAGTTGAGATTTGGAAAAAATATACAGGGTGATGCAAAATTCAGCTTTGTAGTACAGAAAGTATAAATTGGTTTTCAAAATGTGAAGAAAGTGCATATATTAACGAATGCCCTGTATGTACTTCTGAATGGCACAGTAACATATTCCTCTTTTATCATTCGTTAACCACAGTATGGTGTGTCAAAGCCACTATATAATGGAATCGAATCTGTTTTATTTTGAAAAAACTAAAAAAGAGAAACAAACCTTATAGGAGGAATTTTAACGCTTCTTCAAGGGCAAAGGACCTTAGCGCAACCGTACAAAATGGAGGGGTTTCCTCTTCAATTTTAGCTTTATTTCGTCAAAATATGTAAATAACTTTGGGAGATATGGCGAATAGTATGTAGTATATAGTAACAATGGATAACAATATAATATATATGTAGCATGACAAATGCTATATTGTTGAATAGTTGCCTAACAACATATATATACCAAATAGGAGAGTTTTTAAAAAAATTGAAGAAATTAGTGGTTGAAGCCATACATTTTCCAGTTACAACGAGTGTCACGTGGTCTCATCAGCCGTGAGAGGGTTAACTATTTCTTCTAAAGCAACAGGTACTACGTTCATTTTTTAGTGCAGTTTGTAGTAATTTGTGCATTTATTTTCTCGTGATGATGTGTAGAACATTTAGTTAGCATATTTGGTTGAGATTTGGAAAAAATATACAGGGTGATGCCAAATTCAGCTTTGTAGTACAGAAAGTATAAATTGGTTTTCAAAATGTGAAGAAAGTGCATATATTAACGAATGTCCTGTATGTACTTCTGAATGGTACAGTAACATATTCCTCTTTTATCATTCGTTAACCACAGTATGGTGTGTCAAAGCCACATATAATGGAATCGAATCTGTTTTATTTTGAAAAAACTAAAAAAGAGAAACAAACGTTATAAGAGGAATTTTAACGTTTCTTCAAGGGCAAAGGACCCTTATCGCAAAAGGACAAAATGTAGGGGTTTGCTCTTCAATTTGAGCTTTATTTCGTCAAAATATGTAAATAACTTTGGGAGATATGGCGAATAGTATGTAGTATATAGTAACAATGGATAACAATATAATATATATGTAGAATGACATATGCTATATTGTTGAATAGTTGCCTAACAACATATATATACCAAATAGGAGAGTTTTTAAAAAAATTGAAGAAATTAGTGGTTGAAGCCATACATTTTCCAGTTACAACGAGTGTCACGTGGTCTCATCAGCCGTGAAGGGGTTAACTATTTCTTCTAAAGCAACAGGTACTACGTTCATTTTTTAGTGCAGTTTGTAGTAATTTGTGCATTTATTTTCTCGTGATGATGTGTAGAACATTTAGTAGCATATTTGGTTGAGATTTGGAAAAAATATACAGGGTGATGGCAAATTCAGCTTTGTAGTACAGAAAGTATAAATTGGTTTTCAAAATGTGAAGAAAGTGCATATATTAACGAATGTCCTGTATGTACTTCTGAATGGTACAGTAACATATTCCTCTTTTATCATTCGTTAACCACAGTATGGTGTGTCAAAGCCACATATAATGGAATCGAATCTGTTTTATTTTGAAAAAACTAAAGAAGAGAAACAAAGGTTATAAGAGGAATTTTAACGCTTCTTCAAGGGCAAAGGACCCTTATCGCAAAAGGACAAAATGGAGGGGTTTCCTCTTCAATTTTAGCTTTATTTCGTCAAAATATGTAAATAACTTTGGGAGATATGGCGAATAGTATGTAGTATATAGTAACAATGATTAACAATATAATATATATGTAGAATGACATATGCTATATTGTTGAATAGTTGCCTAACAACATATATATACCAAATAGGAGAGTTTTTAAAAAAATTGAAGAAATCAGTGGTTGAAGCCATACATTTTCCACTTACAACGAGTGTCACGTGGTCTCATCAGCCGTGAGAGGGTTAACTATTTCTTCTAAAGCAACAGGTACTACGTTCATTTTTTAGTGCAGTTTGTAGTAATTTGTGCATTTATTTTCTCGTGATGATGTGTAGAACATTTAGTTAGCATATTTGGTTGAGATTTGGAAAAAATATACAGGGTGATGCAAAATTCAGCTTTGTAGTACAGAAAGTATAAATTGGTTTTCAAAATGTGAAGAAAGTGCATATATTAACGAATGCCCTGTATGTACTTCTGAATGGCACAGTAACATATTCCTCTTTTTTCATTCGTTAACCACAGTATGGTGTGTCAAAGCCACTATATAATGGAATCGAATCTGTTTTATTTTGAAAAAAAAAACTAAAAAAGAGAAACAAACGTTATAAGAGGAATTTTAACGTTTCTTGAAGGGCAAAGGACATTTATCGCAACCGTACAAAATGGATAGGTTTGCTCTTCAATTTGAGCTTTATTTCGTCAAAATATGTAAATAACTTTGGGAGATATGGCGAATAGTATGTAGTATATAGTAACAATGGATAACAATATAATATATATGTAGCATGACAAATGCTATATTGTTGAATAGTTGCCTAACAACATATATATACCAAATAGGAGAGTTTTAAAAAAAATTGAAGAAATTAGTGGTTGAAGCCATACATTTTCCAGTTACAACGAGTGTCACGTGGTCTCATCAGCCGTGAGAGGGTTAACTATTTCTTCTAAAGCAACAGGTACTACGTTCATTTTTAGTGCAGTTTGTAGTAATTTGTGCATTTATTTTCTCGTGATGATGTGTAGAACATTTAGTTAGCATATTTGGTTGAGATTTGGAAAAAATATACAGGGTGATGCCAAATTCAGCTTTGTAGTACAGAAAGTATAAATTGGTTTTCAAAATGTGAAGAAAGTGCATATATTAACGAATGTACTGTATGTACTTCTGAATGGTACAATAACATATTCCTTTTTTATGATTCGTTAACCACAGTATGGTGTGTCAAAGCCACATATAATGGAATCGAATCTGTTTTATTTTGAAAAAACTAAAAAAGAGAAACAAACGTTATAAGAGGAATTTTAACGTTTCTTCAAGGGCAAAGGACCCTTATCGCAAAAGGACAAAATGGAGGGGTTTCCTCTTCAATTTTAGGTTTATTTCGTCAAAATATGTAAATAACTTTGGGAGATATGGCGAATAGTATGTAGTATATAGTAACAATGGATAACAATATAATATATATGTAGAATGACATATGCTATATTGTTGAATAGTTGCCTAACAACATATATATACCAAATAGGAGAGTTTTTAAAAAAATTGAAGAAATTAGTGGTTGAAGCCATACATTTTCTAGTTACAACGAGTGTCACGTGGTCTCATCAGCCGTGAGAGGGTTAACTATTTCTTCTAAAGCAACAGGTACTACGTTCATTTTTTAGTGCAGTTTGTAGTAATTTGTGCATTTATTTTCTCGTGATGATGTGTAGAACATTTAGTTAGCATATTTGGTTGAGATTTGGAAAAAATATACAGGGTGATGCCAAATTCAGCTTTGTAGTACTGAAAGTATAAATTGGTTTTCAAAATGTGAAGAAAGTGCATATATTAACGAGTGTCCTGTATGTACTTCTGAATGGTACAGTAACATATTCCTCTTTTATCATTCGTTAACCACAGTATGGTGTGTCAAAGCCACATATAATGGAATCGAATCTGTTTCATTTTGAAAAAACTAAAAAAGAGAAACAAACGTTATAAGAGGAATTTTAACGTTTCTTCAAGGGCAAAGGACCCTTATCGCAAAAGGACAAAATGGAGGGGTTTCCTCTTCAATTTTAGCTTTATTTCGTCAAAATATGTAAATAACTTTGGGAGATATGGCGAATAGTATGTAGTATATAGTAACAATGATTAACAATATAATATATATGTAGAATGACATATGCTATATTGTTGAATAGTTGCCTAACAACATATATATACCAAAAAGGAGAGTTTTTAAAAAAATTGAAGAAATTAGTGGTTGAAGCCATACATTTTCCAGTTACAACGAGTGTCACGTGGTCTCATCAGCCGTGAGAGGGTTAACTATTTCTTCTAAAGCAACAGGTACTACGTTCATTTTTTAGTGCAGTTTGTAGTAATTTGTGCATTTATTTTCTCGTGATGATGTGTAGAACATATAGTTAGCATATTTGGTTGAGATTTGGAAAAAATATACAGGGTGATGCCAAATTCAGCTTTGTAGTACTGAAAGTATAAATTGGTTTTCAAAATGTGAAGAAAGTGCATATATTAACGAATGTCCTGTATGTACTTCTGAATGGTACAGTAACATATTCCTCTTTTATCATTCGTTAACCACAGTATGGTGTGTCAAAGCCACATATAATGGAATCGAATCTGTTTTATTTTGAAAAAACTAAAAAAGAGAAACAAACGTTATAAAAGGAATTTTAACGTTTCTTCAAGGGCAAAGGACCCTTATCGCAAAAGGACAAAATGGAGGGGTTTCCTCTTCAATTTTAGCTTTATTTCGTCAAAATATGTAAATAACTTTGGGAGATATGGCGAATAGTATGTAGTATATAGTAACAATGGATAACAATATAATATATATGTAGAATGACATATGCTATATTGTTGAATAGTTGCCTAACAACATATATATACCAAATAGGAGAGTTTTTAAAAAAATTGAAGAAATTAGTGGTTGAAGCCATACATTTTCCAGTTACAACGAGTGTCACGTGGTCTCATCAGCCGTGAAGGGGTTAACTATTTCTTCTAAAGCAACAGGTACTACGTTCATTTTTTAATGCAGTTTGTAGTAATTTGTGCATTTATTTTCCCGTGATGATGTGTAGAACATTTAGTTAGCATATTTAGTTGAGATTTGGAAAAAATATACAGGGTGATGCAAAATTCAGCTTTGTAGTACAGAAAGTATAAATTGGTTTTCAAAATGTGAAGAAAGTGCATATATTAACGAATGCCCTGTATGTACTTCTGAATGGCACAGTAACATATTCCTCTTTTATCATTCGTTAACCACAGTATGGTGTGTCAAAGCCACTATATAATGGAATCGAATCTGTTTTATTTTGAAAAAACTAAAAAAGAGAAACAAACCTTATAGGAGGAATTTTAACGCTTCTTCAAGGGCAAAGGACCTTAGCGCAACCGTACAAAATGGAGGGGTTTCCTCTTCAATTTTAGCTTTATTTCGTCAAAATATGTAAATAACTTTGGGAGATATGGCGAATAGTATGTAGTATATAGTAACAATGATTAACAATATAATATATATGTAGAATGACATATGCTATATTGTTGAATAGTTGCCTAACAACATATATATACCAAATAGGAGAGTTTTTAAAAAAAAATTGAAGAAATTAGTGGTTTAAGCCATACATTTTCCAGTTACAACGAGTGTCACGTGGTCTCATCATCCGTGAGAGGGTTAATTATTTCTTCTAAAGCAACAGGTACTACGTTCATTTTTTAGTGCAGTTTGTAGTAATTTGTGCATTTATTTTCTCGTGATGATGTGTAGAACATTTAGTTAGCATATTTGGTTGAGATTTGGAAAAAATATACAGGGTGATGCCAAATTCAGCTTTGTAGTACAGAAAGTATAAATTGGTTTTCAAAATGTGAAGAAAGTGCATATATTAACGAATGTCCTGTATGTACTTCTGAATGGTACAATAACATATTCCTCTTTTATCATTCGTTAACCACAGTATGGTGTGTCAAAGCCACATATAATGGAATCGAATCTGTTTTATTTTGAAAAAACTAAAAAAGAGAAACAAACGTTATAAGAGGAATTTTAACGTTTCTTCAAGGGCAAAGGACCCTTATCGCAAAAGGACAAAATGGAGGGGTTTCCTCTTCAATTTTAGCTTTATTTCGTCAAAATATGTAAATAACTTTGGGAGATATGGCGAATAGTATGTAGTATATAGTAACAATGGATAACAATATAATATATATGTAGAATGACATATGCTATATTGTTGAATAGTTGCCTAACAACATATATATACCAAAAAGGAGAGTTTTGAAAAAAATTGAAGAAATTAGTGGTTGAAGCCATACATTTTCCAGTTACAACGAGTGTCACGTGGTCTCATCAGCCGTGAGAGGGTTAACTATTTCTTCTAAAGCAACAGGTACTACGTTCATTTTTTAGTGCAGTTTGTAGTAATTTGTGCATTTATTTTCTCGTGATGATGTGTAGAACATATAGTTAGCATATTTGGTTGAGATTTGGAAAAAATATACAGGGTGATGCAAAATTCAGCTTTGTAGTACTGAAAGTATAAATTGGTTTTCAAAATGTGAAGAAAGTGCATATATTAACGAATGTCCTGTATGTACTTCTGAATGGTACAGTAACATATTCCTCTTTTATCATTCGTTAACCACAGTATGGTGTGTCAAAGCCACATATAATGGAATCGAATCTGTTTTATTTTGAAAAAACTAAAAAAGAGAAACAAACGTTATAAAAGGAATTTTAACGTTTCTTCAAGGGCAAAGGACCCTTATCGCAAAAGGACAAAATGGAGGGGTTTCCTCTTCAATTTTAGCTTTATTTCGTCAAAATATGTAAATAACTTTGGGAGATATGGCGAATAGTATGTAGTATATAGTAACAATGGATAACAATATAATATATATGTAGAATGACATATGCTATATTGTTGAATAGTTGCCTAACAACATATATATACCAAATAGGAGAGTTTTTAAAAAAATTGAAGAAATTAGTGGTTGAAGCCATACATTTTCCAGTTACAACGAGTGTCACGTGGTCTCATCAGCCGTGAGAGGGTTAACTATTTCTTCTAAAGCAACAGGTACTACGTTCATTTTTTAGTGCAGTTTGTAGTAATTTGTGCATTTATTTTCTCGTGATGATGTGTAGAACATTTAGTAGCATATTTGGTTGAGATTTGGAAAAAATATACAGGGTGATGGCAAATTCAGCTTTGAAGTACAGAAAGTATAAATTGGTTTTCAAAATGTGAAGAAAGTGCATATATTAACGAATGTCCTGTATGTACTTCTGAATGGTACAGTAACATATTCCTCTTTTATCATTCGTTAACCACAGTATGGTGTGTCAAAGCCACATATAATGGAATCGAATCTGTTTTATTTTGAAAAAACTAAAAAAGAGAAACAAAGGTTATAAGAGGAATTTTAACGTTTCTTCAAGGGCAAAGGACCCTTATCGCAAAAGGACAAAATGGAGGGGTTTCCTCTTCAATTTGAGCTTTATTTCGTCAAAATATGTAAATAACTTTGGGAGATATGGCGAATAGTATGTAGTATATAGTAACAATGATTAACAATATAATATATATGTAGAATGACATATGCTATATTGTTGAATAGTTGCCTAACAACATATATATACCAAATATTAGAGTTTTTAAAAAAATTGAAGAAATTAGTGGTTTAAGCCATACATTTTCCAGTTACAACGAGTGTCACGTGGTCTCATCAAACGTGAGAGGGTTAATTATTTCTTCTAAAGCAACAGGTACTACGTTCATTTTTTAGTGCAGTTTGTAGTAATTTGTGCATTTATTTTCCCGTGATGATGTGTAGAACATTTAGTTAGCATATTTGGTTGAGATTTGGAAAAAATATACAGGGTGATGCAAAATTCAGCTTTGTAGTACAGAAAGTATAAATTGGTTTTCAAAATGTGAAGAAAGTGCATATATTAACGAATGCCCTGTATGTACTTCTGAATGGCACAGTAACATATTCCTCTTTTTTCATTCGTTAACCACAGTATGGTGTGTCAAAGCCACTATATAATGGAATCGAATCTGTTTTATTTTAAAAAAAAAACTAAAAAAGAGAAACAAACGTTATAAGAGGAATTTTAACGTTTCTTGAAGGGCAAAGGACATTTATCGCAACCGTACAAAATGGATAGGTTTGCTCTTCAATTTGAGCTTTATTTCGTCAAAATATGTAAATAACTTTGGGAGATATGGCGAATAGTATGTAGTATATAGTAACAATGGATAACAATATAATATATATGTAGCATGACAAATGCTATATTGTTGAATAGTTGCCTAACAACATATATATACCAAATAGGAGAGTTTTTAAAAAAAAATTGAAGAAATTAGTGGTTGAAGCCATACATTTTCCAGTTACAACGAGTGTCACGTGGTCTCATCAGCCGTGAGAGGGTTAACTATTTCTTCTAAAGCAACAGGTACTACGTTCATTTTTTAGTGCAGTTTGTAGTAATTTGTGCATTTATTTTCTCGTGATGATGTGTAGAACATTTAGTTAGCATATTTGGTTGAGATTTGGAAAAAATATACAGGGTGATGCCAAATTCAGCTTTGTAGTACAGAAAGTATAAATTGGTTTTCAAAATGTGAAGAAAGTGCATATATTAACGAATGTCCTGTATGTACTTCTGAATGGTACAATAACATATTCCTCTTTTATCATTCGTTAACCACAGTATGGTGTGTCAAAGCCACATATAATGGAATCGAATCTGTTTTATTTTGAAAAAACTAAAAAAGAGAAACAAACGTTATAAGAGGAATTTTAACGTTTCTTCAAGGGCAAAGGACCCTTATCGCAAAAGGACAAAATGGAGGGGTTTCCTCTTCAATTTTAGCTTTATTTCGTCAAAATATGTAAATAACTTTGGGAGATATGGCGAATAGTATGTAGTATATAGTAACAATGGATAACAATATAATATATATGTAGAATGACATATGCTATATTGTTGAATAGTTGCCTAACAACATATATATACCAAATAGGAGAGTTTTTAAAAAAATTGAAGAAATTAGTGGTTGAAGCCATACATTTTCCAGTTACAACGAGTGTCACGTGGTCTCATCAGCCGTGAGAGGGTTAACTATTTCTTCTAAAGCAACAGGTACTACGTTCATTTTTTAGTGCAGTTTGTAGTAATTTGTGCATTTATTTTCTCGTGATGATGTGTAGAACATTTAGTTAGCATATTTGGTTGAGATTTGGAAAAAATATACAGGGTGATGGCAAATTCAGCTTTGTAGTACAGAAAGTATAAATTGGTTTTCAAAATGTGAAGAAAGTGCATATATTAACGAGTGTCCTGTATGTACTTCTGAATGGTACAGTAACATATTCCTCTTTTATCATTCGTTAACCACAGTATGGTGTGTCAAAGCCACATATAATGGAATCGAATCTGTTTTATTTTGAAAAAACTAAAAAAGAGAAACAAAAGTTATAAGAGGAATTTTAACGTTTCTTCAAGGGCAAAGGACCCTTATCGCAAAAGGACAAAATGGAGGGGTTTCCTCTTCAATTTTAGCTTTATTTCGTCAAAATATGTAAATAACTTTGGGAGATATGGCGAATAGTATGTAGTATATAGTAACAATAATTAACAATATAATATATATGTAGAATGACATATGCTATATTGTTGAATAGTTGCCTAACAACATATATATACCAAATAGGAGAGTTTTTTAAAAAAAATGAAGAAATTAGTGGTTGAAGCCATACATTTTCCAGTTACAACGAGTGTCACGTGGTCTCATCAGCCGTGAGAGGGTTAACTATTTCTTCTAAAGCAACAGGTACTACGTTCATTTTTTAGTGCAGTTTGTAGTAATTTGTGCATTTATTTTCTCGTGATGATGTGTAGAACATTTAGTTAGCATATTTGGTTGAGATTTGGAAAAAATGTACAGGGTGATGCCAAATTCAGCTTTGTAGTACTGAAAGTATAAATTGGTTTTCAAAATGTGAAGAAAGTGCATATATTAACGAGTGTCCTGTATGTACTTCTGAATGGTACAGTAACATATTCCTCTTTTATCATTCGTTAAACACAGTATGGTGTGTCAAAGCCACATATAATGGAATCGAATCTGTTTTATTTTGAAAAAACTAAAAAAGAGAAACAAACGTTATAAGATGAATTTTAACGTTTCTTCAAGGGCAAAGGACCCTTATCGCAAAAGGACAAAATGGAGGGGTTTCCTCTTCAATTTTAGCTTTATTTCGTCAAAATATGTAAATAACTTTGGGAGATATGGCGAATAGTATGTAGTATATAGTAACAATGATTAACAATATAATATATATGTAGAATGACATATGCTATATTGTTGAATAGTTGCCTAACAACATATATATACCAAAAAGGAGAGTTTTTAAAAAAATTGAAGAAATTAGTGGTTGAAGCCATACATTTTCCAGTTACAACGAGTGTCACGTGGTCTCATCAGCCTTGAGGGGGTTAACTATTTCTTCTAAAGCAACAGGTACTACGTTCATTTTTTAGTGCAGTTTGTAGTAATTTGTGCATTTATTTTCTCGTGATGATGTGTAGAACATATAGTTAGCATATTTGGTTGAGATTTGGAAAAAATATACAGGGTGATGCCAAATTCAGCTTTGTAGTACAGAAAGTATAAATTGGTTTTCAAAATGTGAAGAAAGTGCATATATTAACGAATGTCCTGTATGTACTTCTGAATGGTACAGTAACATATTCCTCTTTTATCATTCGTTAACCACAGTATGGTGTGTCAAAGCCACATATAATGGAATCGAATCTGTTTTATTTTGAAAAAACTAAAAAAGAGAAACAAAGGTTACAAGAGGAATTTTAACGTTTCTTCAAGGGCAAAGGACCCTTATCGCAACAGGACAAAATGGAGGGGTTTCCTCTTCAATTTTAGCTTTATTTCGTCAAAATATGTAAATAACTTTGGGAGATATGGCGAATAGTATGTAGTATATAGTAACAATGATTAACAATATAATATATATGTAGAATGACATATGCTATATTGTTGAATAGTTGCCTAACAACATATATATACCAAATAGGAGAGTTTTTAAAAAAAATGAAGAAATTAGTGGTTTAAGCCATACATTTTCCAGTTACAACGAGTGTCACGTGGTCTCATCAAACGTGAGAGGGTTAATTATTTCTTCTAAAGCAACAGGTACTACGTTCATTTTTTAGTGCAGTTTGTAGTAATTTGTGCATTTATTTTCCCGTGATGATGTGTAGAACATTTAGTTAGCATATTTGGTTGAGATTTGGAAAAAATATACAGGGTGATGCAAAATTCAGCTTTGTAGTACAGAAAGTATAAATTGGTTTTCAAAATGTGAAGAAAGTGCATATATTAACGAATGCCCTGTATGTACTTCTGAATGGCACAGTAACATATTCCTCTTTTTTCATTCGTTAACCACAGTATGGTGTGTCAAAGCCACTATATAATGGAATCGAATCTGTTTTATTTTAAAAAAAAAACTAAAAAAGAGAAACAAACGTTATAAGAGGAATTTTAACGTTTCTTGAAGGGCAAAGGACATTTATCGCAACCGTACAAAATGGATAGGTTTGCTCTTCAATTTGAGCTTTATTTCGTCAAAATATGTAAATAACTTTGGGAGATATGGCGAATAGTATGTAGTATATAGTAACAATGGATAACAATATAATATATATGTAGCATGACAAATGCTATATTGTTGAATAGTTGCCTAACAACATATATATACCAAATAGGAGAGTTTTTAAAAAAAAATTGAAGAAATTAGTGGTTGAAGCCATACATTTTCCAGTTACAACGAGTGTCACGTGGTCTCATCAGCCGTGAGAGGGTTAACTATTTCTTCTAAAGCAACAGGTACTACGTTCATTTTTTAGTGCAGTTTGTAGTAATTTGTGCATTTATTTTCTCGTGATGATGTGTAGAACATTTAGTTAGCATATTTGGTTGAGATTTGGAAAAAATATACAGGGTGATGCCAAATTCAGCTTTGTAGTACAGAAAGTATAAATTGGTTTTCAAAATGTGAAGAAAGTGCATATATTAACGAATGTCCTGTATGTACTTCTGAATGGTACAATAACATATTCCTCTTTTATCATTCGTTAACCACAGTATAGTGTGTCAAAGCCACATATAATGGAATCGAATCTGTTTTATTTTGAAAAAACTAAAAAAGAGAAACAAACGTTATAAGAGGAATTTTAACGTTTCTTCAAGGGCAAAGGACCCTTATCGCAAAAGGACAAAATGGAGGGGTTTCCTCTTCAATTTTAGCTTTATTTCGTCAAAATATGTAAATAACTTTGGGAGATATGCCGAATAGTATGTAGTATATAGTAACAATGGATAACAATATAATATATATGTAGAATGACATATGCTATATTGTTGAATAGTTGCCTAACAACATATATATACCAAATAAGAGAGTTTTTAAAAAAATTGAAGAAATTAGTGGTTGAAGCCATACATTTTCCAGTTACAACGAGTGTCACGTGGTCTCATCAGCCGTGAGAGGGTTAACTATTTCTTCTAAAGCAACAGGTACTACGTTCATTTTTTAGTGCAGTTTGTAGTAATTTGTGCATTTATTTTCTCGTGATGATGTGTAGAACATTTAGTTAGCATATTTGGTTGAGATTTGGAAAAAATATACAGGGTGATGGCAAATTCAGCTTTGTAGTACAGAAAGTATAAATTGGTTTTCAAAATGTGAAGAAAGTGCATATATTAACGAGTGTCCTGTATGTACTTCTGAATGGTACAGTAACATATTCCTCTTTTATCATTCGTTAACCACAGTATGGTGTGTCAAAGCCACATATAATGGAATCGAATCTGTTTTATTTTGAAAAAACTAAAAAAGAGAAACAAACGTTATAAGAGGAATTTTAACGTTTCTTCAAGGGCAAAGGACCCTTATCGCAAAAGGACAAAATGGAGGGGTTTCCTCTTCAATTTTAGCTTTATTTCGTCAAAATATGTAAATAACTTTGGGAGATATGGCGAATAGTATGTAGTATATAGTAACAATGATTAACAGTATAATATATATGTAGAATGACATATGCTATATTGTTGAATAGTTGTCTAACAACATATATATATACCAAATAGGAGAGTTTTTTAAAAAAAATGAAGAAATTAGTGGTTGAAGCCATACATTTTCCAGTTACAACGAGTGTCACGTGGTCTCATCAGCCGTGAGAGGGTTAATTATTTCTTCTAAAGCAACAGGTACTACGTTCATTTTTTAGTGCAGTTTGTAGTAATTTGTGCATTTATTTTCTCGTGATGATGTGTAGAACATTTAGTTAGCATATTTGGTTGAGATTTGGAAAAAATATACAGGGTGATGCCAAATTCAGCTTTGTAGTACTGAAAGTATAAATTGGTTTTCAAAATGTGAAGAAAGTGCATATATTAACGAGTGTCCTGTATGTACTTCTGAATGGTACAGTAACATATTCCTCTTTTATCATTCGTTAAACACAGTATGGTGTGTCAAAGCCACATATAATGGAATCGAATCTGTTTTATTTTGAAAAAACTAAAAAAGAGAAACAAACGTTATAAGAGGAATTTTAACGTTTCTTCAAGGGCAAAGGACCCTTATCGCAAAAGGACAAAATGGAGGGGTTTCCTCTTCAATTTTAGCTTTATTTCGTCAAAATATGTAAATAACTTTGGGAGATATGGCGAATAGTATGTAGTATATAGTAACAATGATTAACAATATAATATATATGTAGAATGACATATGCTATATTGTTGAATAGTTGCCTAACAACATATATATACCAAATAGGAGAGTTTTTAAAAAAATTTAAGAAATTAGTGGTTGAAGCCATACATTTTCCAGTTACAACGAGTGTCACGTGGTCTCATCAGCCGTGAGAGGGTTAACTATTTCTTCTAAAGCAACAGGTACTACGTTCATTTTTTAGTGCAGTTTGTAGTAATTTGTGCATTTATTTTCTCGTGATGATGTGTAGAACATTTAGTAGCATATTTGGTTGAGATTTGGAAAAAATATACAGGGTGATGGCAAATTCAGCTTTGAAGTACAGAAAGTATAAATTGGTTTTCAAAATGTGAAGAAAGTGCATATATTAACGAATGCCCTGTATGTACTTCTGAATGGCACAGTAACATATTCCTCTTTTTTCATTCGTTAACCACAGTATGGTGTGTCAAAGCCACTATATAATGGAATCGAATCTGTTTTATTTTAAAAAAAAAAAACTAAAAAAGAGAAACAAACGTTATAAGAGGAATTTTAACGTTTCTTGAAGGGCAAAGGACATTTATCGCAACCGTACAAAATGGATAGGTTTGCTCTTCAATTTGAGCTTTATTTCGTCAAAATATGTAAATAACTTTGGGAGATATGGCGAATAGTATGTAGTATATAGTAACAATGGATAACAATATAATATATATGTAGCATGACAAATGCTATATTGTTGAATAGTTGCCTAACAACATATATATACCAAATAGGAGAGTTTTTAAAAAAAAATTGAAGAAATTAGTGGTTGAAGCCATACATTTTCCAGTTACAACGAGTGTCACGTGGTCTCATCAGCCGTGAGAGGGTTAACTATTTCTTCTAAAGCAACAGGTACTACGTTCATTTTTTAGTGCAGTTTGTAGTAATTTGTGCATTTATTTTCTCGTGATGATGTGTAGAACATTTAGTTAGCATATTTGGTTGAGATTTGGAAAAAATATACAGGGTGATGCCAAATTCAGCTTTGTAGTACAGAAAGTATAAATTGGTTTTCAAAATGTGAAGAAAGTGCATATATTAACGAATGTCCTGTATGTACTTCTGAATGGTACAATAACATATTCCTCTTTTATCATTCGTTAACCACAGTATGGTGTGTCAAAGCCACATATAATGGAATCGAATCTGTTTTATTTTGAAAAAACTAAAAAAGAGAAACAAACGTTATAAGAGGAATTTTAACGTTTCTTCAAGGGCAAAGGACCCTTATCGCAAAAGGACAAAATGGAGGGGTTTCCTCTTCAATTTTAGCTTTATTTCGTCAAAATATGTAAATAACTTTGGGAGATATGGCGAATAGTATGTAGTATATAGTAACAATGATTAACAATATAATATATATGTAGAATGACATATGCTATATTGTTGAATAGTTGCCTAACAACATATATATACCAAATAGGAGAGTTTTTAAAAAAATTGAAGAAATTAGTGGTTGAAGCCATACATTTTCCAGTTACAACGAGTGTCACGTGGTCTCATCAGCCGTGAGAGGGTTAACTATTTCTTCTAAAGCAACAGGTACTACGTTCATTTTTTAGTGCAGTTTGTAGTAATTTGTGCATTTATTTTCTCGTGATGATGTGTAGAACATTTAGTTAGCATATTTGGTTGAGATTTGGAAAAAATATACAGGGTGATGGCAAATTCAGCTTTGTAGTACAGAAAGTATAAATTGGTTTTCAAAATGTGAAGAAAGTGCATATATTAACGAGTGTCCTGTATGTACTTCTGAATGGTACAGTAACATATTCCTCTTTTATCATTCGTTAACCACAGTATGGTGTGTCAAAGCCACATATAATGGAATCGAATCTGTTTTATTTTGAAAAAACTAAAAAAGAGAAACAAAAGTTATAAGAGGAATTTTAACGTTTCTTCAAGGGCAAAGGACCCTTATCGCAAAAGGACAAAATGGAGGGGTTTCCTCTTCAATTTTAGCTTTATTTCGTCAAAATATGTAAATAACTTTGGGAGATATGGCGAATAGTATGTAGTATATAGTAACAATGATTAACAATATAATATATATGTAGAATGACATATGCTATATTGTTGAATAGTTGCCTAACAACATATATATACCAAATAGGAGAGTTTTTTAAAAAAAAATGAAGAAATTAGTGGTTGAAGCCATACATTTTCCAGTTACAACGAGTGTCACGTGGTCTCATCAGCCGTGAGAGGGTTAACTATTTCTTCTAAAGCAACAGGTACTACGTTCATTTTTTAGTGCAGTTTGTAGTAATTTGTGCATTTATTTTCTCGTGATGATGTGTAGAACATTTAGTTAGCATATTTGGTTGAGATTTGGAAAAAATGTACAGGGTGATGCCAAATTCAGCTTTGTAGTACTGAAAGTATAAATTGGTTTTCAAAATGTGAAGAAAGTGCATATATTAACGAGTGTCCTGTATGTACTTCTGAATGGTACAGTAACATATTCCTCTTTTATCATTCGTTAAACACAGTATGGTGTGTCAAAGCCACATATAATGGAATCGAATCTGTTTTATTTTGAAAAAACTAAAAAAGAGAAACAAACGTTATAAGATGAATTTTAACGTTTCTTCAAGGGCAAAGGACCCTTATCGCAAAAGGACAAAATGGAGGGGTTTCCTCTTCAATTTTAGCTTTATTTCGTCAAAATATGTAAATAACTTTGGGAGATATGGCGAATAGTATGTAGTATATAGTAACAATGATTAACAATATAATATATATGTAGAATGACATATGCTATATTGTTGAATAGTTGCCTAACAACATATATATACCAAAAAGGAGAGTTTTTAAAAAAATTGAAGAAATTAGTGGTTGAAGCCATACATTTTCCAGTTACAACGAGTGTCACGTGGTCTCATCAGCCGTGAGGGGGTTAACTATTTCTTCTAAAGCAACAGGTACTACGTTCATTTTTTAGTGCAGTTTGTAGTAATTTGTGCATTTATTTTCTCGTGATGATGTGTAGAACATATAGTTAGCATATTTGGTTGAGATTTGGAAAAAATATACAGGGTGATGCCAAATTCAGCTTTGTAGTACAGAAAGTATAAATTGGTTTTCAAAATGTGAAGAAAGTGCATATATTAACGAATGTCCTGTATGTACTTCTGAATGGTACAGTAACATATTCCTCTTTTATCATTCGTTAACCACAGTATGGTGTGTCAAAGCCACATATAATGGAATCGAATCTGTTTTATTTTGAAAAAACTAAAAAAGAGAAACAAAGGTTATAAGAGGAATTTTAACGTTTCTTCAAGGGCAAAGGACCCTTATCGCAAAAGGACAAAATGGAGGGGTTTCCTCTTCAATTTTAGCTTTATTTCGTCAAAATATGTAAATAACTTTGGGAGATATGGCGAATAGTATGTAGTATATAGTAACAATGATTAACAATATAATATATATGTAGAATGACATATGCTATATTGTTGAATAGTTGCCTAACAACATATATATACCAAATAGGAGAGTTTTTAAAAAAATTGAAGAAATTAGTGGTTTAAGCCATACATTTTCCAGTTACAACGAGTGTCACGTGGTCTCATCAAACGTGAGAGGGTTAATTATTTCTTCTAAAGCAACAGGTACTACGTTCATTTTTTAGTGCAGTTTGTAGTAATTTGTGCATTTATTTTCCCGTGATGATGTGTAGAACATTTAGTTAGCATATTTGGTTGAGATTTGGAAAAAATATACAGGGTGATGCAAAATTCAGCTTTGTAGTACAGAAAGTATAAATTGGTTTTCAAAATGTGAAGAAAGTGCATATATTAACGAATGCCCTGTATGTACTTCTGAATGGCACAGTAACATATTCCTCTTTTTTCATTCGTTAACCACAGTATGGTGTGTCAAAGCCACTATATAATGGAATCGAATCTGTTTTATTTTAAAAAAAAAAACTAAAAAAGAGAAACAAACGTTATAAGAGGAATTTTAACGTTTCTTGAAGGGCAAAGGACATTTATCGCAACCGTACAAAATGGATAGGTTTGCTCTTCAATTTGAGCTTTATTTCGTCAAAATATGTAAATAACTTTGGGAGATATGGCGAATAGTATGTAGTATATAGTAACAATGATTAACAGTATAATATATATGTAGAATGACATATGCTATATTGTTGAATAGTTGTCTAACAACATATATATACCAAATAGGAGAGTTTTTTAAAAAAAATGAAGAAATTAGTGGTTGAAGCCATACATTTTCCAGTTACAACGAGTGTCACGTGGTCTCATCAGCCGTGAGAGGGTTAACTATTTCTTCTAAAGCAACAGGTACTACGTTCATTTTTTAGTGCAGTTTGTAGTAATTTGTGCATTTATTTTCTCGTGATGATGTGTAGAACATTTAGTTAGCATATTTGGTTGAGATTTGGAAAAAATATACAGGGTGATGCCAAATTCAGCTTTGTAGTACTGAAAGTATAAATTGGTTTTCAAAATGTGAAGAAAGTGCATATATTAACGAGTGTCCTGTATGTACTTCTGAATGGTACAGTAACATATTCCTCTTTTATCATTCGTTAAACACAGTATGGTGTGTCAAAGCCACATATAATGGAATCGAATCTGTTTTATTTTGAAAAAACTAAAAAAGAGAAACAAACGTTATAAGAGGAATTTTAACGTTTCTTCAAGGGCAAAGGACCCTTATCGCAAAAGGACAAAATGGAGGGGTTTCCTCTTCAATTTTAGCTTTATTTCGTCAAAATATGTAAATAACTTTGGGAGATATGGCGAATAGTATGTAGTATATAGTAACAATGATTAACAATATAATATATATGTAGAATGACATATGCTATATTGTTGAATAGTTGCCTAACAACATATATATACCAAATAGGAGAGTTTTTAAAAAAATTTAAGAAATTAGTGGTTGAAGCCATACATTTTCCAGTTACAACGAGTGTCACGTGGTCTCATCAGCCGTGAGAGGGTTAACTATTTCTTCTAAAGCAACAGGTACTACGTTCATTTTTTAGTGCAGTTTGTAGTAATTTGTGCATTTATTTTCTCGTGATGATGTGTAGAACATATAGTTAGCATATTTGGTTGAGATTTGGAAAAAATATACAGGGTGATGCCAAATTCAGCTTTGTAGTACTGAAAGTATAAATTGGTTTTCAAAATGTGAAGAAAGTGCATATATTAACGAATGTCCTGTATGTACTTCTGAATGGTACAGTAACATATTCCTCTTTTATCATTCGTTAACCACAGTATGGTGTGTCAAAGCCACATATAATGGAATCGAATCTGTTTTATTTTGAAAAAACTAAAAAAGAGAAACAAACGTTATAAAAGGAATTTTAACGTTTCTTCAAGGGCAAAGGACCCTTATCGCAAAAGGACAAAATGGAGGGGTTTCCTCTTCAATTTTAGCTTTATTTCGTCAAAATATGTAAATAACTTTGGGAGATATGGCGAATAGTATGTAGTATATAGTAACAATGGATAACAATATAATATATATGTAGAATGACATATGCTATATTGTTGAATAGTTGCCTAACAACATATATATACCAAATAGGAGAGTTTTTAAAAAAATTGAAGAAATTAGTGGTTGAAGCCATACATTTTCCAGTTACAACGAGTGTCACGTGGTCTCATCAGCCGTGAAGGGGTTAACTATTTCTTCTAAAGCAACAGGTACTACGTTCATTTTTTAGTGCAGTTTGTAGTAATTTGTGCATTTATTTTCTCGTGATGATGTGTAGAACATTTAGTAGCATATTTGGTTGAGATTTGGAAAAAATATACAGGGTGATGGCAAATTCAGCTTTGTAGTACAGAAAGTATAAATTGGTTTTCAAAATGTGAAGAAAGTGCATATATTAACGAATGTCCTGTATGTACTTCTGAATGGTACAGTAACATATTCCTCTTTTATCATTCGTTAATGACAGTATGGTGTGTCAAAGCCACATATAATGGAATCGAATCTGTTTTATTTTGAAAAAACTAAAAAAGAGAAACAAAGGTTATAAGAGGAATTTTAACGTTTCTTCAAGGGCAAAGGACCCTTATCGCAAAAGGACAAAATGGAGGGGTTTCCTCTTCAATTTTAGCTTTATTTCGTCAAAATATGTAATTAACTTTGGGAGATATGGCGAATAGTATGTAGTATATAGTAACAATGATTAACAATATAATATATATGTAGAATGACATATGCTATATTGTTGAATAGTTGCCTAACAACATATATATACCAAATAGGAGAGTTTTTAAAAAAATTGAAGAAATTAGTGGTTTAAGCCATACATTTTCCAGTTACAACGAGTGTCACGTGGTCTCATCAAACGTGAGAGGGTTAATTATTTCTTCTAAAGCAACAGGTACTACGTTCATTTTTTAGTGCAGTTTGTAGTAATTTGTGCATTTATTTTCCGCTGATGATGTGTAGAACATTTAGTTAGCATATTTGGTTGAGATTTGGAAAAAATATACAGGGTGATGCAAAATTCAGCTTTGTAGTACTGAAAGTATAAATTGGTTTTCAAAATGTGAAGAAAGTGCATATATTAACGAATGCCCTGTATGTACTTCTGAATGGCACAGTAACATATTCCTCTTTTTTCATTCGTTAACCACAGTATGGTGTGTCAAAGCCACTATATAATGGAATCGAATCTGTTTTATTTTTTAAAAAAAAAACTAAAAAAGAGAAACAAACGTTATAAGAGGAATTTTAACGTTTCTTGAAGGGCAAAGGACATTTATCGCAACCGTACAAAATGGATAGGTTTGCTCTTCAATTTGAGCTTTATTTCGTCAAAATATGTAAATAACTTTGGGAGATATGGCGAATAGTATGTAGTATATAGTAACAATGGATAACAATATAATATATATGTAGCATGACAAATGCTATATTGTTGAATAGTTGCCTAACAACATATATATACCAAATAGGAGAGTTTTTAAAAAAAATTGAAGAAATTAGTGGTTGAAGCCATACATTTTCCAGTTACAACGAGTGTCACGTGGTCTCATCAGCCGTGAGAGGGTTAACTATTTCTTCTAAAGCAACAGGTACTACGTTCATTTTTCAGTGCAGTTTGTAGTAATTTGTGCATTTATTTTCTCGTGATGATGTGTAGAACATTTAGTTAGCATATTTGGTTGAGATTTGGAAAAAATATACAGGGTGATGCCAAATTCAGCTTTGTAGTACAGAAAGTATAAATTGGTTTTCAAAATGTGAAGAAAGTGCATATATTAACGAATGTCCTGTATGTACTTCTGAATGGTACAATAACATATTCCTCTTTTATCATTCGTTAACCACAGTATGGTGTGTCAAACCACATATAATGGAATCGAATCTGTTTTATTTTGAAAAAACTAAAAAAGAGAAACAAACGTTATAAGAGGAATTTTAACGTTTCTTCAAGGGCAAAGGACCCTTATCGCAAAAGGACAAAATGGAGGGGTTTCCTCTTCAATTTTAGCTTTATTTCGTCAAAATATGTAAATAACTTTGGGAGATATGGCGAATAGTATGTAGTATATAGTAACAATGATTAACAATCTATATATATAAAAGAGAACGCACAAAATCCTTTGTCCGCTCATCACGCTAATACGGCTGAACCGATTTCTTTCATTTTTGGGGGGTTGTTAGGATTTGGACCCTAGATGGTTTTTATCATATCACTTTAATTTTCAATTACCAGTGTCTTGAGATAATTGACCAATCAGGTGTCAATACGTACAAAAAATCCTTTGTCCGCTCATCACGCTAATACGGCTGAACCGATTTCTTTCATTTTTGGGGGGTTGTTAGGATGTGGACCCTAGATGGTTTTTATCATATCACTTTAATTTTCAATTACCAGTGTCTTGAGATAATTGACCATTCAGGTGTCCATACGTACAAATCCTTTGTTATTAGTTCATCATAGGTATAAAAATAAACGTATTTATATGCAACCCGCATGACCCTGTGACTCGGCGGGTTAACAGAACTGACAGGCGCTATAAATCACTTGAAAGCGAAAAAGTAAAAATTATCTAAGTAACAAAGTTTATTGCGTTCCGGGATGACCGCAGCGAAGCGGGGCGGGTTGGGGTGACTGCAGCGAAGCGGGGCGGGTTAACATAAATGACAGGCGATATAATGTTAACATTTACTGCAATCTTCTATGGTTTTTATCATATCACTTGAAAGCGAAAAAGTAAAAATTATCTAAGTAACAAAGTTTATTGCGTTCCGGGGTGACCGCAGCGAAGCGGGGTGAACGCTGCTAGTATAATATATATGTAGAATGACATATGCTATATTGTTGAATAGTTGCCTAACAACATATATATACCAAATAGGAGAGTTTTTTTTAAAAAAATGAAGAAATTAGTGGTTGAAGCCATACATTTTCCAGTTACAACGAGTGTCACGTGGTCTCATCAGCCGTGAGAGGGTTAACTATTTCTTCTAAAGCAACAGGTACTACGTTCATTTTTAATGCAGTTTGTAGTAATTTGTGCATTTATTTTCCCGTGATGATGTGTAGAACATTTAGTTAGCATATTTGGTTGAGACTTGAAAAAAATATACAGGGTGATGCAAAATTCAGCTTTGAAGTACAGAAAGTATAAATTGGTTTCAAAATGTGAAGAAAGTGCATATATTAACGAATGCCCTGTATGTACTTCTGAATGGTACAGTAACATATTCCTCTTTTATCATTCGTTAACCACAGTATGGTATGTCAAAGCCACATATAATGGAATCGAATCTGTTTTATTTTGAAAAAACTAAAAAAGAGAAACAAACGTTATAAGAGGAATTTTAACGTTTCTTCAAGGGCAAAGGACCTTAGCGCAACCGTACAAAATGGAGGGGTTTCCTCTTCAATTTGAGCTTTATTTCGTCAAAATATGTAAATAACTTTGGGAGATATGGCGAATAGTATGTAGTATATAGTAACAATGGATAACAATATAATATATATGTAGAATGACATATGCTATATTGTTGAATAGTTGCCTAACAACATATATATACCAAATAGGAGAGTTTTTAAAAAAATTGAAGAAATTAGTGGTTGAAGCCATACATTTTCCAGTTACAACGAGTGTCACGTGGTCTCATCAGCCGTGAGAGGGTTAACTATTTCTTCTAAAGCAACAGGTACTACGTTCATTTTTTAGTGCAGTTTGTAGTAATTTGTGCATTTATTTTCTCGTGATGATGTGTAGAACATTTAGTTAGCATATTTGGTTGAGATTTGGAAAAAATATACAGGGTGATGCCAAATTCAGCTTTGTAGTACAGAAAGTATAAATTGGTTTTCAAAATGTGAAGAAAGTGCATATATTAACGAATGTCCTGTATGTACTTCTGAATGGTACAGTAACATATTCCTCTTTTATCATTCGTTAACCACAGTATGGTGTGTCAAAGCCACATATAATGGAATCGAATCTGTTTTATTTTGAAAAAACTAAAAAAGAGAAAAAAACGTTATAAGAGGAATTTTAACGTTTCTTCAAGGGCAAAGGACCCTTATCGCAAAAGGACAAAATGGAGGGGTTTCCTCTTCAATTTGAGCTTTATTTCGTCAAAATATGTAAATAACTTTGGGAGATATGGCGAATAGTATGTAGTATATAGTAACAATGGATAACAATATAATATATATGTAGAATGACATATGCTATATTGTTGAATAGTTGCCTAACAACATATATATACCAAATATTAGAGTTTTTAAAAAAATTGTGGAAATTAGTGGTTGAAGCCATACATTTTCCAGTTACAACGAGTGTCACGTGGTCTCATCAGCCGGGAGAGGGTTAACTATTTCTTCTAAAGCAACAGGTACTACGTTCATTTTTTAATGCAGTTTGTAGTAATTTGTGCATTTATTTTCCCGTGATGATGTGTAGAACATTTAGTTAGCATATTTAGTAGAGATTTGGAAAAAATATACAGGGTGATGCAAAATTCAGCTTTGTAGTACAGAAAGTATAAATTGGTTTTCAAAATGTGAAGAAAGTGCATATATTAACGAATGCCCTGTATGTACTTCTGATGGCACAGTAACATATTCCTCTTTTATCATTCGTTAACCACAGTATGGTGTGTCAAAGCCACTATATAATGGAATCGAATCTGTTTTATTTTGAAAAAATTAAAAAAGAGAAACAAACCTTATAGGAGGAATTTTAACGTTTCTTCAAGGGCAAAGGACCTTAGCGCAACCGTACAAAATGGAGGGGTTTCCTCTTCAATTTTAGCTTTATTTCGTCAAAATATGTAAATAACTTTGGGAGATATGGCGAATAGTATGTAGTATATAGTAACAATGATTAACAATATAATATATATGTAGAATGACATATGCTATATTGTTGAATAGTTGCCTAACAACATATATATACCAAATAGGAGAGTTTTTTAAAAAAAATTGAAGAAATTAGTGGTTTAAGCCATACATTTTCCAGTTACAACGAGTGTCACGTGGTCTCATCAGCCGTGAGAGGGTTAATTATTTCTTCTAAAGCAACAGGTACTACGTTCATTTTTTAGTGCAGTTTGTAGTAATTTGTGCATTTATTTTCCGCTGATGATGTGTAGAACATTTAGTTAGCATATTTGGTTGAGATTTGGAAAAAATATACAGGGTGATGCAAAATTCAGCTTTGAAGTACAGAAAGTATAAATTGATTTTCAAAATGTGAAGAAAGTGCATATATTAACGAATGCCCTGTATGTACTTCTGAATGGCACAGTAACATATTCCTCTTTTATCATTCGTTAACCACAGTATGGTGTGTCAAAGCCACATATAATGGAATCGAATCTGTTTTATTTTGAAAAAAAAACTAAAAAAGAGAAACAAACGTTATAAGAGGAATTTTAACGTTTCTTGAAGGGCAAAGGACATTTATCGCAACCGTACAAAATGGATAGGTTTGCTCTTCAATTTGAGCTTTATTTCGTCAAAATATGTAAATAACTTTGGGAGATATGGCGAATAGTATGTAGTATATAGTAACAATGGATAACAATATAATATATATGTAGCATGACAAATGCTATATTGTTGAATAGTTGCCTAACAACATATATATACCAAATAGGAGAGTTTTTAAAAAAATTGAAGAAATTAGTGGTTGAAGCCATACATTTTCGAGTTACAACGAGTGTCACGTGGTCTCATCAGCCGTGAGAGGGTTAACTATTTCTTCTAAAGCAACAGGTACTACGTTCATTTTTTAGTGCAGTTTGTAGTAATTTGTGCATTTATTTTCTCGTGATGATGTGTAGAACATTTAGTTAGCATATTTGGTTGAGATTTGGAAAAAATATACAGGGTGATGCCAAATTCAGCTTAGTAGTACTGAAAGTATAAATTGGTTTTCAAAATGTGAAGAAAGTGCATATATTAACGAATGTCCTGTATGTACTTCTGAATGGTACAGTAACATATTCCTCTTTTATCATTCGTTAACCACAGTATGGTGTGTCAAAGCCACATATAATGGAATCGAATCTGTTTTATTTTGAAGAAACTAAAAAAGAGAAACAAACGTTATAAGAGGAATTTTAACGTTTCTTCAAGGGCAAAGGACCCTTATCGCAAAAGGACAAAATGGAGGGGTTTCCTCTTCAATTTTAGCTTTATTTCGTCAAAATATGTAAATAACTTTGGGAGATATGGCGAATAGTATGTAGTATATAGTAACAATGATTAACAATATTATATATATGTAGAATGACATATGCTATATTGTTGAATAGTTGCCTAACAACATATATATACCAAATAGGAGAGTTTTTAAAAAAATTGAAGAAATTAGTGGTTGAAGCCATACATTTTCCAGTTACAACGAGTGTCACGTGGTCTCATCAGCCGTGAGAGGGTTAACTATTTCTTCTAAAGCAACAGGTACTACGTTCATTTTTTAGTGCAGTTTGTAGTAATTTGTGCATTTATTTTCTCGTGATGATGTGTAGAACATTTAGTTAGCATATTTGGTTGAGATTTGGAAAAAATATACAGGGTGATGCCAAATTCAGCTTTGTAGTACTGAAAGTATAAATTGGTTTTCAAAATGTGAAGAAAGTGCATATATTAACGAATGTCCTGTATGTACTTCTGAATGGTACAGTAACATATTCCTCTTTTATCATTCGTTAACCACAGTATGGTGTGTCAAAGCCACATATAATGGAATCGAATCTGTTTTATTTTGAAAAAACTAAAAAAGAGAAACAAACGTTATAAAAGGAATTTTAACGTTTCTTCAAGGGCAAAGGACCCTTATCGCGAAAGGACAAAATGGAGGGGTTTCCTCTTCAATTTTAGCTTTATTTCGTCAAAATATGTAAATAACTTTGGGAGATATGGCGAATAGTATGTAGTATATAGTAACAATGGATAACAATATAATATATATGTAGAATGACATATGCTATATTGTTGAATAGTTGCCTAACAACATATATATACCAAATAGGAGAGTTTTTAAAAAAATTGAAGAAATTAGTGGTTGAAGCCATACATTTTCCAGTTACAACGAGTGTCACGTGGTCTCATCAGCCGTGAGAGGGTTAACTATTTCTTCTAAAGCAACAGGTACTACGTTCATTTTTTAGTGCAGTTTGTAGTAATTTGTGCATTTATTTTCTCGTGATGATGTGTAGAACATTTAGTTAGCATATTTGGTTGAGATTTGGAAAAAATATACAGGGTGATGCCAAATTCAGCTTTGTAGTACAGAAAGTATAAATTTTTTTCAAAATGTGAAGAAAGTGCATATATTAACGAATGTCCTGTATGTACTTCTGAATGGTACAGTAACATATTCCTCTTTTATCATTCGTTAACCACAGTATGGTGTGTCAAAGCCACATATAATGGAATCGAATCTGTTTTATTTTGAAGAAACTAAAAAAGAGAAACAAACGTTATAAGAGGAATTTTAACGTTTCTTCAAGGGCAAAGGACCCTTATCGCAAAAGGACAAAATGGAGGGGTTTCCTCTTCAATTTTAGCTTTATTTCGTCAAAATATGTAAATAACTTTGGGAGATATGGCGAATAGTATGTAGTATATAGTAACAATGATTAACAATATTATATATATGTAGAATGACATATGCTATATTGTTGAATAGTTGCCTAACAACATATATATACCAAATAGGAGAGTTTTTAAAAAAATTGAAGAAATTAGTGGTTGAAGCCATACATTTTCCAGTTACAACGAGTGTCACGTGGTCTCATCAGCCGTGAGAGGGTTAACTATTTCTTCTAAAGCAACAGGTACTACGTTCATTTTTTAGTGCAGTTTGTAGTAATTTGTGCATTTATTTTCTCGTGATGATGTGTAGAACATTTAGTTAGCATATTTGGTTGAGATTTGGAAAAAATATACAGGGTGATGCCAAATTCAGCTTTGTAGTACTGAAAGTATAAATTGGTTTTCAAAATGTGAAGAAAGTGCATATATTAACGAATGTCCTGTATGTACTTCTGAATGGTACAGTAACATATTCCTCTTTTATCATTCGTTAACCACAGTATGGTGTGTCAAAGCCACATATAATGGAATCGAATCTGTTTTATTTTGAAAAAACTAAAAAAGAGAAACAAACGTTATAAAAGGAATTTTAACGTTTCTTCAAGGGCAAAGGACCCTTATCGCGAAAGGACAAAATGGAGGGGTT
Organism: Thermobia domestica; assembly: GCF_964235325.1. Classification (NCBI taxonomy): domain Eukaryota; kingdom Metazoa; phylum Arthropoda; class Insecta; order Zygentoma; family Lepismatidae; genus Thermobia; species Thermobia domestica. The sequence goes on along the minus strand of NW_027657336.1, from coordinate 3,744 downwards.
TCCTCTTCAATTTTAGCTTTATTTCGTCAAAATATGTAAATAACTTTGGGAGATATGGCGAATAGTATGTAGTATATAGTAACAATGGATAACAATATAATATATATGTAGAATGACATATGCTATATTGTTGAATAGTTGCCTAACAACATATATATACCAAATAGGAGAGTTTTTAAAAAAATTGAAGAAATTAGTGGTTGAAGCCATACATTTTCCAGTTACAACGAGTGTCACGTGGTCTCATCAGCCGTGAGAGGGTTAACTATTTCTTCTAAAGCAACAGGTACTACGTTCATTTTTTAGTGCAGTTTGTAGTAATTTGTGCATTTATTTTCTCGTGATGATGTGTAGAACATTTAGTTAGCATATTTGGTTGAGATTTGGAAAAAATATACAGGGTGATGCCAAATTCAGCTTTGTAGTACAGAAAGTATAAATTTTTTTCAAAATGTGAAGAAAGTGCATATATTAACGAATGTCCTGTATGTACTTCTGAATGGTACAGTAACATATTCCTCTTTTATCATTCGTTAACCACAGTATGGTGTGTCAAAGCCACATATAATGGAATCGAATCTGTTTTATTTTGAAGAAACTAAAAAAGAGAAACAAACGTTATAAGAGGAATTTTAACGTTTCTTCAAGGGCAAAGGACCCTTATCGCAAAAGGACAAAATGGAGGGGTTTCCTCTTCAATTTTAGCTTTATTTCGTCAAAATATGTAAATAACTTTGGGAGATATGGCGAATAGTATGTAGTATATAGTAACAATGGATAACAATATAATATATATGTAGAATGACATATGCTATATTGTTGAATAGTTGCCTAACAACATATATATACCAAATAAGAGAGTTTTTTAAAAAAATTGAAGAAATTAGTGGTTGAAGCCATACATTTTCCAGTTACAACGAGTGTCACGTGGTCTCATCAGCCGTGAGAGGGTTAACTATTTCTTCTAAAGCAACAGGTACTACGTTCATTTTTTAGTGCAGTTTGTAGTAATTTGTGCATTTATTTTTCGCTGATGATGTGTAGAACATTTAGTTAGCATATTTGGTTGAGATTTGGAAAAAATATACAGGGTGATGCAAAATTCAGCTTTGAAGTACAGAAAGTATAAATTGGTTTTCAAAATGTGAAGAAAGTGTATATATTAACGAATGCCCTGTATGTACTTCTGAATGGTACAGTAACATATTCCTCTTTTATCATTCGTTAACCACAGTATGGTGTGTCAAAGCCACATATAATGGAATCGAATCTGTTTTATTTTGTAAAAAACTAAAAAAGAGAAACAAACGTTATAAGAAAAATTTTAACGTTTCTTCAGGGGCAAAGGACCTTTATCGCAACCGTACAACATGGAGGGGATCCCACTTCAATTTTAGCTTTATTTCGTCAAAATATGTAAATAACTTTGGGAGATATGGCGAATAGTATGTAGTATATAGTAATAATGGATAACAATATAATATATATGTAGAATGACATATGCTATATTGTTGAATAGTTGCCTAACAACATATATATACCAAATAGGAGAGTTTTTTAAAAAATTGAAGAAATTAGTGGTTGAAGCCATACATTTTCGAGTTACAACGAGTGTCACGTGGTCTCATCAGCCGTGAGAGGGTTAACTATTTCTTCTAAAGCAACAGGTACTACGTTCATTTTTTAATGCAGTTTGTAGTAATTTGTGCATTTATTTTCCCGTGATGATGTGTAGAACATTTAGTTAGCATATTTGGTTGAGACTTGAAAAAATATACAGGGTGATGCAAAATTCAGCTTTGAAGTACAGAAAGTATAAATTGGTTTTCAAAATGTGAAGAAAGTGCATATATTAACGAATGCCCTGTATGTACTTCTGAATGGTACAGTAACATATTCCTCTTTTATCATTCGTTAACCACAGTATGGTGTGTCAAAGCCACATATAATGGAATCGAATCTGTTTTATTTTGAAAAAACTAAAAAAGAGAAACAAACGTTATAAGAAAAGTTTTAACGTTTCTTCAAGGGCAAAGGACCCTTATCGCAACAGGACAAAATGGAGGGGTTTCCTCTTCAATTTTAGCTTTATTTCGTCAAAATATGTAAATAACTTTGGGAGATATGGCGAATAGTATGTAGTATATAGTAACAATGATTAACAATATAATATATATGTAGAATGACATATGCTATATTGTTGAATAGTTGCCTAACAACATATATATACCAAATAGGAGAGTTTTTAAAAAAATTGAAGAAATTAGTGGTTGAAGCCATACATTTTCGAGTTACAACGAGTGTCACGTGGTCTCATCAGCCGTGAGAGGGTTAACTATTTCTTCTAAAGCAACAGGTACTACGTTCATTTTTTAGTGCAGTTTGTAGTAATTTGTGCATTTATTTTCCGCTGATGATGTGTAGAACATTTAGTTAGCATATTTGGTTGAGCTTTGGAAAAAATATACAGGGTGATGCAAAATTCAGCTTTGAAGTACAGAAAGTATAAATTTTTTTTCAAAATGTGAAGAAAGTGCATATATTAACGAATGTCCTGTATGTACTTCTGAATGGTACAGTAACATATTCCTCTTTATCATTCGTTAACCACAGTATGGTGTGTCAAAGCCACATATAATGGAATCGAATCTGTTTTATTTTGAAAAAACTAAAAAAGAGAAACAAACGTTATAAGAGGAATTTTAACGTTTCTTCAAGGGCAAAGGACCCTTATCGCAAAAGGACAAAATGGAGGGGTTTCCTCTTCAATTTTAGCTTTATTTCGTCAAAACATGTAAATAACTTTGGGAGATATGGCGAATAGTATGTAGTATATAGTAACAATGGATAACAATATAATATATATGTAGAATGACATATGCTATATTGTTGAATAGTTGCCTAACAACATATATATACCAAATAGGAGAGTTTTTAAAAAAATTGAAGAATTAGTGGTTGAAGCCATACATTTTCCAGTTACAACGAGTGTCACGTGGTCTCATCAGCCGTGAGAGGGTTAACTATTTCTTCTAAAGCAACAGGTACTACGTTCATTTTTTAGTGCAGTTTGTAGTAATTTGTGCATTTATTTTCTCGTGATGATGTGTAGAACATTTAGTAGCATATTTGGTTGAGATTTGGAAAAAATATACAGGGTGATGGCAAATTCAGCTTTGTAGTACAGAAAGTATAAATTGGTTTTCAAAATGTGAAGAAAGTGCATATATTAACGAATGTCCTGTATGTACTTCTGAATGGTACAGTAACATATTCCTCTTTTATCATTCGTTAACCACAGTATGGTGTGTCAAAGCCACTATATAATGGAATCGAATCTGTTTTATTTTGAAAAAACTAAAAAAGAGAAACAAACGTTATAAGAGAATTTTAACGGTTTCTTCAAGGGCAAAGGACCCTTATCGCAAAAGGACAAAATGGAGGGGTTTCCTCTTCTATTTTAGCTTTATTTCGTCAAAATATGTAAATAACTTTGGGAGATATGGCGAATAGTATGTAGTATATAGTAACAATGATTAACAATATATATATATGTAGAATGACATATGCTATATTGTTGAATAGTTGCCTAACAACATATATATACCAAATAGGAGAGTTTTTAAAAAAATTGAAGAAATTAGTGGTTGAAGCCATATATTTCCAGTTACAACGAGTGTCACGTGGTCTCATCAGCCGTGAGAGGGTTAACTATTTCTTCTAAAAGCAACAGGTACTTACGTT
>NW_027657335.1:0-31845 GCF_964235325.1 Thermobia domestica | reverse complement strand
CAGCCTGTCTTTATCTTCTCGGCAGCATTTTTCCTTTTCACTCTAAATATGTGGAATGAATTATATTTTTGTTTACTACAAAAGAATTTATGCTACTACGAGCCTCAATGGAATCATATACACTTGCCTCCCTCCTTTTGATTTTCAACCAAGCATTCTGAACTAGTAGAGAAACCTCTCTTTAGAGCAGTATTTCAATACAACTAAGTCAGAACAAATTGCACGAAAGATTTGAGCTCTTTTTGAGCTTTCGGAAGCTGAAATACACTGCATCGAATGGTGATCAAGTCTGGTGTTTTCTCTCGGGTAAACTTCGTACCCTATACTACATGTGGCAATACACACATTCGTTTGTAGTCTCTGCCAACGTGTCAAACATCCAGTTACATTTAAAAGTATTTCAAGACTTGCAAACAGGCGTTTACACACAAGATTTGTATTCAACACAACAGAAGGATCGTGACAGGAAATCGTTCTCATAATTTTGCAATTCAGAGGCGACCTTTCCATGACTTTCTTTACAAGTGTCTGTAGTGTCTGACGGCATGGCTGTCGCAGCTCCAAAATCTCGAGAGGAGTGGCTTTCTTCACTTATTTCAAGGCATCCCTAGTCGAATAACCCAAATCTATGTCCTTCGCAGGAATTAAGTTGCTGCTGTTGCTAACATCCACTTTACTTAGTGGTTTCTGCAAGACATCTTCTTTTAGAAAGCGATTCATAAAAGAGCGCATCAAAGACGAATATTCTGCATATAAAAGTGATGCAAGCGGAACATCCGTCTGAAGCTCGCGAAGAAAAGGTTCGATGGCAAAAGCAAAAGATTTAAAGGAAGCTAGTTTTACACTAAATAACTTGTCATTTACACATTCTATTACCAGCTGAAAGCTTCTAGATTTTGGACACTTCTTGTCACGAACAGCACACTCAACATACTTGACTAAGTTCGGCAACATTTCCATTGCTCTAGCTGCAACCTTAACATTTACCGAACAAAACTTCAAAGGGAAAACTGTTGATCCTGTGTAATGAATATAATCAGTCCGTCTTGTGGAAAGTCCTTAAAAAGATTATAGATTGGTCGCAAAAATTCAACAACTGTCCATCCTGTCATCCTGATGGCTGCTTTGAACGCACAATGCACGCCCTCAGCTACCCAAGTCTAAGAATAAAGGATCAGAGGGGGAATTTCGTATATCATATGCTAATCTTTTACAAACTTCAGGTCAACATCGGGACCATCCATGGAAACCTGTATTACCTTTTTAAGATTGGCGTCACACAGAACATACTTAAATGCACTCAACAGGTCTCAAGCGCAAGTGTTACCAAGAAAAGCAGATACAACGTATCTCGAAGACACTTCATTCAACTTATTCCAGAATCTAAAAAGAATATCTAGCTGTTGCTTTTTATTCAAACTTACATCAAAATTACAACAAAATATTCACAGTTGTTCACAATATTTTTCAGTTCTCTGTTGAAGTAAGAACCCAGTTCATGGACAATTGTGTATCAAGTTTCGTTCATTGATTTTTTTTTTTTTTTTTTTTTTTAATTTCGCTATCAGAAAACATTGTTTAAATAGACACACACTCTTAGAACACGAAATGACGAAGGGGATATAATAATTAAGCCATGTTCCGCTTGGCTACTTTTATTTCCTACCTTTTCTGAAATGTTGCCTATTTCACCAGTAGCACTCGATGAAGAAGCATCTCAACTGAGGGAGTATTTTCGGATGCCTCTGTAACATTGTTTACGGTTTCGGTTACGAGTTTCTTTATATATATATATATATATATATATATATATATATATATGCTGACAAACAATCCAATGTTCAAGGATTTATTTTTGTTTTCAGTGGCTGTCTTATGTTTTTACCCTTTCAGATGCCTGGTGACAGCTTCAAAACTCGATGAAAATTCAAACCTCGCGTAGCTAATGCACTTAGAAATAATAACAAACGTGTGTAATCAGTCTATGCACTATCCGAGGTCTTGACCCAGTTTCATTTTCGACCTTATGCATTATCCGTCCTGTAAGCTACAAGGTTCAACTTTTCTTGCTCCGGAGCCCGCCTGTCCAAGTCTCTGGACAAAGGCAAAAGCGCCACGGATATCTTGTTCTCGATCTCAGCTTTTTTTCATTACGGTAGGAAACACCCAGAAACATCCAGCTCGTGGCAGTAACGCACCCGATTAGTACGTTCGAACACATTGCTGTCGCGAGCCAGACATATAGGATAAACACTGTGAGGGGAAACAACGTCCTCGTAGCAACTTCGCAGGATTCTGTGTAGTTTAGTTGCAGAGAGAGTCTAATAGTGGCAGCGAAGGAGCAGTGTTCGAATGAAACTTCTGGACAAGAGGAACTGCTTGCGTATTGTCGCAAAAAAAAAAAAAAAAAAAAAAAAAAAAAAAAAAAAAAAAAAAACTAATACAGCAAGATACAACAATTGACAACCAATATAAACGAAAATAAAGCTGAAAAAATGAGAAAGTTATTTGGGCACCATTTCCACCCTGGTTAAAATCACTTGCTAGACCAGTACTGAAAGGGGGTCTGGGAGACTAAACATTTTTTAATAGGCAATTTTTTAAAGTTTAATTTAGATCTTCACAAAATTTCCGGAATCTAAATAAAATTCCCTGACTTCTTCAGGGTAAATCGAATTCCCTGACTTTTCCCGGTTTCCAGATCGAGTGGCCACCCTGATGTTACCAGCTTAGCAGTATAGTGCAAAATATTGAAGAAGACGCCAGAGAGCTTCGAAGTAGTATGGAGAAAATTTTGCTCTCCGGATACAGGTCTTCTTGTCTTTAATTTATTCATCTTTGAGCAGTTTAAATGCGTTTGAACGATACAAGGGCAAGCAAGGAATTTCTCATGCTCACGAACTTAAAACTAGGGATGGCTACAAAGTTCCGGTTCCGGTGGAACCTGTTTTGCGAGAAACCGATTCTTGGAGATCTGGTTTTCAGAACCACTTTCAGACCTGGATCTGAAAACCTGGTTCCAAAACCGGATCTTTTATAACTGGATCCGTTCAGAGCCGAAAATCGTTTCCACCAGGAACCAGTTCCGGCCATCCCTACTGTTCTTATCTGCGACCCCGAATCCATAGTGCGAACTATGGATTCGGCATTAACGTCGGTCATTTTCGATCATTTTTATATATCTTCCCCTCTTCCTCTCCATGTTGCGAGGCTGAATTTGGATTTAAACGGTATCGGAAGTGTCACAGTTCATCTCAACGACCCCGAAAACTATGCACCATAAAAATGAAATGATAAAAACGATCCCAGGCCCGAACTTCACCTATCTTGAAAATCTGATCGATATCGGTCGTGTGCTTCAAGAGTTATTAAGTCACAAACATAGTCTCTTATATATATATCCCTCTCATAAGTTACACCGTTAAAGTGAAATGATATAAACAATCCCAGGTCTGAACCTCATCTACGTTGAAACTTTGATAGAGATTGGTCGGGTGGTTTAAAAGGTACGAAGTCACGAACATAGTCTCTTTCATTTCCCTTGAAATTTATTTGGTCTACTGAACTTCGTTTAGTCAATTTATATATATATATTTAATGTCCAATTTCACAAATATTTGCAACAGTAACCGCTACTGGTCACCAAGATTTTTTTTTTTTTTTTTTTTTAATCGTTGATGGTTTTTCTCACATCAGAAAAATACTTAATCCCTTTGTGTACAGCTAGCTTCTGCATGGTATTATCACAGTAACCATGGAATAACATGGTCCTGGTTTCAAACTTTACGTTTGTTAAGTTCAACCAGAAATGTAATTATTTTCCTTCACTTCACTTCCAGGTTCGATAGTTTCACGACACTGATCACACAAGCACAAACCTGAACGCAAAACTGCTGTAAAACACTAAAAAAAACAAGTTTCTGAAATTTTTGTATAGCTGTTTGCATAGCATTGCCATCAGTCCCACAAGGTGCCAAGTGCTAACATAAGTGACAGTTCTCGTACTTACCGAATTAATGAAATTCACAGCCAAGACATTGACAAGTTGTGTAAACAAAATCACAATTTCATGTTACTAGGGTTAAACTAATTTGGTAGCCTTTCCAACAGATCTACTAGCCACCAAGTGCCCCTTTGGTGGTCATGCGCTGGGTGAGGACGGTAGTTCGAATTCCATCTTAACATGTTAGTACATGTCTCATATAGCCTCGATGCTTAAAAGGGACGCTACACTTCAACGAATACTAAAATCAATATAATAATATGAACAAGGTTTCACTGCAGGCATCTCTTCTTTTGATGTATGTGGGGAAGACAAAAAGTAATGGGACCTCTGAGAAAAGGTACATTTACTCTAATGACAGAAAACTGAAACATACATTACTTTTCTACATTCTTCCTGCACTTCAACACACTCTTCCCAATGGTTCACGAGTTTTTCGATTCCGTCGGAAAAAACAATGACTTTTGCATTGGTTACAAAACTTCTTCCGAAAATTTAGCCTGTCGTGTAAGATGGGGTACGCTGAACCATGACTGATATGTAAAGTATTGGTGATTTCGTCCACTGTCATTCGTCTGTTTTCCATCATCACATCCTCAACGACTTTCAAATTGTCCTCAGTCGCTGGACGTCTATGGCCTGCCCGATCTTTCCTCGTCACATAAAAAAAGTTCTTCCTTGTTTGAAACGCATTATCCATTCGTAGATCTTGCTTCGCGATAAACAGCTGTCACTGTACTGTACAAAAAGCGAATCACTGCCCTCATTTCCTCCTTGGTGCAGATCGACAATAGAGATACCATGTTTAACGGCCTGCTACAGTCCAACGACTAACGCTTGAATATATATATATATATTTGGTCTAGGAATTAATTCGTGCGGGTGGACAAGAGATGGCGCAACGAACGGAGCGTCCCACAGTTCCGTGTATCCACACATGTGTTGCAAACCCCTGTCATCGCGTATCGTTCGTAGTATAGGGCAGTGGATTAAAGCGTCAACAACACCAGTTTGTAGTTAAGTGAACATGGCGCAATTTGTGCCTGATAAAGTGTTTTTGCGGGGTGTCCTGCTGCATTACTTTAACATGCAGAAAAGTGCGACTGAAAGTCATCGTATTTTGGTGGAAGTGTATGGTGACCATGCTCTAGCTGAGCGAACGTGTCAGAAGTGGTTTGCACGGTTTAGAAGTGGTGATTTCGGCTTGGCAGACCAAGAGCGAGCTGGACAGCCAAAAAAATTTCAAGACGAAGAATTGACAGCATTGCTCGAGCAGGATTCGTGTCAAACGCAGGAACAACTTGCAGCAGCATTAAGCGTTGATCAAACAACAGTCTCCAAACGCTTGAAAGCCATGGGAATGATTCAAAAGATGTCACATTGGGTTCCACATGAATTGAAAGACAGAGACGTTGAAAGACGAAAAACCATTTGCGAATTGCTGCTTCAATGACAGAGCAGAAAGGGGTTTCTGCATCGAATGATTACGGGTGATCCATTACGAGAACCCTAAACGAAAAAAGACCTGGGTGAAACCAGGTGAACCAGGTCCATCACAACCAAAACGAGATATTCACTGTGCAAAGGTTATGCTGTGCATATGGTGGGATATGAAAGGTGTGGTGTACTATGAGCTGCTGCAACCGGGTGAAACTATGAATGGAGAACGTTATCGACGACAATTAATGCGTTTGAAGCAAGCTCTGGCCAGAACACGACCAGAATGGGAGAACAGACATGATAAACTTATTGTTCAACATGATAACGCTCGCCCACATGTCGCAAAACCGGTCAAAACCTATTTAGAAAATGTCGGATGGGAAGTTTTACCCCACCCGCCGTATTCACCAGACGTTGTTCCTTCGGACTACTACTTGTTCGATTGCATGAACAACGATTTGATTGGACAGCGGTTTACTTCTTCAGAAGATATCGAAACATGGGTCTCTGACTGGATCGCTTCCAAGGACGAGGAATTCTTTCGCCACGGAATCCGTACATTGCCTGACAGATGGGCGAAAGTGGTGGCTAGCGATGGACAATATTTTTCTTAAGGTATTTATGTATTTTGTGTTTGTACTACAGCTTCAATGTGTGCGTACCAACCGCACGAATTAATTCCTAGACCAAATATATATATATATATATATATATATATATATATATATATATCTGGTTGAATTTCTCCCACGCTACTAAAACCAACCAAGCAGTAATAAATAAAAATTAAACAATTTGAAAATTTCAAAAAAGTTTTATTTATATTTTGACTTGGCTTCAATAGTTGTATACTTGTTCAGATTAACTTAATAAACCTTCCTAACATCAAAATGGCTTGGTAAAGCATTGCCGGTTACGTAGACAGACGTACTTTGGACACACTATATTATTCAAAATATACATGTTTTCTTACTTTTGTGGGTGAACCGAGGGCAACAGAAAAATGAGTTAAGGATGTGGGTTTGACATGCCAGCTCTACAAGAACGGTGCTAACCATGGTTCACGAAATTCTGTGCTCACACGGTTCTCAGTCACGAAGGCTCACCAAAGTTGATGATGCGAAAATAAAGTCTTGATCGAGTCAAACCCACGCTACGTGACAATCGAAATTGCAGATGACTATATAACCATTTGAAGCAAACATTAATGCCGTGAAAAGGATGAGATACTAAGTGTTGAGAACTCCAAAGCGTTATCAATAATTCAAACGTTTGCGACCACCTGAAAAAGCTGGAATAAGTAAGCAAACTTATGTTTGGGTTCCTCATGAACACAAAGAAGTTCATCTGATGGCGAGTATATGCATCTGCGATATGATCATTAAAGATACGGAAAACGATCCTTTTTTGAAGTTTGTGATAGCTAGTGAGGACAAGTGGATTGTTTACAACATTGTGATACGCATCCTTGGTCTCAACGTGACGTTTTGCCTCAAACGACATCGAAAACATTCATCAGAGGAAGAAGGTTGGGCTCTCAGGGGTTTTACAGGTGTCGTGCTTATGGAGCTCCTACAATGACCTTTCAGATAACCCACAAAATCAATTTGAATATGTATCATCAATTGGACAGTTTCAATGGAGAGTATCTATCATTCAGAAACGTCAAGGGCTTCTAAATAATGAAGAAGTTGTACTCCATCATAACAAAGGAAAATCAGACAAAACGACCCATCAAAAATTACTGGAACCTGGATAGGATGTGCTGCAACATCACCGTACTTACTTGACATTGCGCTGTCAAACTTCAACTTGTTTCGTCCCTTCGAAACTCCTTGAATGATGTAACATTCAATTTAGATGAGACTTCAAATTATTACCTTGTTTCGTTTCTTGACGATAAAGACAAGTTCTTTTATGAACAAGGAATTATGAAGCTTAGTAAGGATGCCAGAAGATTATACATACAAAACGGGCAATACATACGGCCGAGCATTTTTTTTTTTGGGGGGGGAGGGGTTATAGAGCTAAATAAATGATCTTCTAAAACAGAAAAATACATCATGATTTTTCCGACAACCCAATATTAAGCCCTTTAGGATCTACGTTATTTTTTTAAAAAATAACACTATCAGGGTGTCTTTACCAAACCATTCAATTTCGCAATATTCTCAAGAGCGAATTTGGGTGCGAATTACGCCGAATGTTCATGCATGCGATAGAAGCGTGCTTTGCTTGTGATTTGGTAGCGTCTAAAGCCGACCACAGACATTTTTGGTGATGAATTTTGATAACAAAACAACAGAATTTTCCAGTTTATAGAACAAAATTTTCCAGTCTGTACTTATATTTGTACAGATAAAAAAATATCGTTACCCAAAAGCTAAATTTCTTGACTTTCATGACCGTTTTCTGATTTCGTGACTTTTCCGGGGCTTTCGTGACCGATAGATACCCGACTATACATACAAACATACAATGAAATACACTATTATCGTTTCCATTTTACCGTAATTGGCTAATGGATAATACCTCTCTGTACTAAGAATTATATATTTACACTCTATACAACATTCGTTATATTTTATTAGACTATTAGACTACTTAATTAGTAACGCAGTAGCGAAACGTGAACTGTAAAACCATAGTTGCAGTATCAAAGGCAGGTGCGCATACGCGGGCTCGCTCCTTGTTCACAAGTCATACTTCAATATTTTGAAAATACGGACAGAAAAATATATCTTCTTTATTTTCATATTTTTATTTAATTTTCCATTCTCTATTATTACTATAATTAATTCCCTTCTCTATTAAATTAAATTACTATTCACTTTTAAACACATAATGAACAATTACTGCCCAACGTCATAGGACATTTACAACTATGCTAGCATTGGTTGAACGTGCCCAGCGGTGTATTGATGCGGAGAGGATGTATTTTGAATAAAAAGAGCTACAGTTCGCAAAATATTTAATTCGTTTTGTTTAACTTGAAAAGTTCCGTTATTTTTCCGACATACTGTACACAGGTTGGAAAAGGCTGTAATAAAGTGAGCACTAGGCTAAAAATATGGTACATTTATGTCCGACTTACTTTATAGCAGTAAAAATTTATACTATAGTTGTTTGTGGCACACTCATTATTTAGACAAGGGTTTTTTCCCCCTCTGAAATATCCTGAAGAAGTGGTGTTACTCCCTTTACAATACTAATTTATTTTAATCACGATCCATGTATCCGTGTAAATAAAATATTTAAAATGTTAATACATCTATATTGTGCTACATTCAAATATAAAGAGATTAAAATGTAAATCCAATATTTACGTTATTTCATTGTTGAAAGAACATACTACAATGCCGTACCTATGGATTTAGATAAACGACTATCTTATCTTGATTGGACACACTAAAGTTCTTATGGAAAGAAAAAAAATGAGTAATTAAAAATACTAAAGTTTATCTTCATCAACGACCATTATCTTATTCTGAACCCACTGAAACTGAAGAAAATTACTGATAATTTAAATGCAGGCAGACAATGATCCCGAGGACACTCCTATGTCCTTCGTGGATATATTATGGTCGAAGGTAACTCATGACGACTAAATCACCCAAGTTCTGAACCTGGTCCTCCAGATCTTTAGCACGTACCGAGCAAATAAGTTTTGTACATCTTGGATTACGATTCACTTTGGACAATGGAAGTTGTTCATCCTATCACACCGTCGAATATTATCAATGTGTCGGGAATAGTAGCCACTTTTAACAGGATCTGACGCAGCCAGAGCTGTTGCTGCCAACCAAGACGGACAAGCTGGTCCATCTGCTATTATATCCAGTGTTGGTATCCTTGTGCTATCTAGCGTCATGAACTCTATGCAACTCCAGGAACCAACAGAGGACACTACTGATTACAGCGTTCCGCTCTATGTTGGAATGGACATCCACTTGAGACCTTCAGATCACATGGACATTTACTGGCGAGCGATAAGGGACGCAGTTAGGCATGGAAGACATATCTTGTACGTCAGTCCTCCCGCTCCCAGAAACCTACTTTTTGACATAATATTTACAGGAGACTGATACCAATGGACTTCTATAGCACTCTGTATCAGTTTGCTCATGTCCAGTTCTCGCGCCAATGGACAAAATGTTTATTTTGACTGTGCAGCTTCATGATTCAGCATCCATTTCACAGATAGCTGTGAAGTCCTTGAGGTCTATTCAGTGTTGAACACTTCACTGAACAGAGAAATACAAATGGATGACGAATCAGTCATCAGAAATGATGCTGTCATAGAAAAGAATCCAGAAAAAGATACCAAGAACGATTATAACAGTGAGTTCTGTTTTGCTGGGACTTTTTAACTTTGTTGAAGTATCCTGCCTATGACCACCATATATAAAGGACTAACGTTTGTGAAGTGTGTTTACGAAAATTTCTTTTGCTTAGAAGAGATTTGGTTAAGGAGGACTTCATTTTGTAGGAGGAAAGTTCTACTTTTTTAACTTACTTAAAAGGAGTTAGCTTTCATTCGCTTCTTCTGGAAAACTAATGCGAAGTTGGAAGACAAATTACAGTTTCGTATGGATTCAGTCATATGTTTGCAAGTATGTGTAATAAAAGTTTTCCAACAACACGAATATTTGATTTCGTGAACCAGGTAATATAAGTAACAAATAGTTATCATTTAAGCACTTCTAGCCCAATAATTATATAATTATAATTCTAGCCCGATAATTTTATATATATATTCGAATAACAAATATTTCAACAATCTATTATTCAAATTTTAATAGCATCATCGTGAAAATGAAATATTTATTTAACGTTCCACGATTATGTCCTTTTAAGCTAAAGAAGAAAGATAATTAATAAAAGTGAATGATTATAAAACAGTTGGGTGGAACGAGAATGTGGAATGAAATGGAACAACCCCAACAATGTTGTCCGGCAATCCAGCAAAAACTCAGATAATAAAAAAATGTTATAAAAAGCATACTTTTGAATATTTTCTTTATCTTGTTGGGTGATTATTTCGGCTTCGTATTTACTGCGGGGACCTTCCACGAATCTTCTTCCCTTGTAGGTGAGCAGTTGAAGAAGTAAGTTTTACTTACGTATTGTATTACGCCTCTTCATATCTTGACATTTCCAATATTTACTTTCGCTTCTACGATATTTATTCATTAACTTTATTAATAAGTTATATACATGCACTAATATTAATTAAAATTGCCTTATTATGGTTGACAAGTATGGGTTTATCTCCTCCTCACATTATCAGAACAATGTTGCCAAGCCATGAATTTAATTTTAAATTTGCGATATCGCAGATTTTGTGTATTCAGTATTTAAACCTACATTTGAAGATAATGATATGTAAGATATATTTATGTTAAGTATTATTCTGTGGTTCCAACTTATTGCCTGTTAATATATTCCTGTATTTCCAAATGTGATGTTCCAACTTGATAGCTGAAAAGCTTAATTATGTGATTCCAGTTTTTACCAATGAGCCCTGGTCAAGATTTAATTCTGGCATTTTTGTTCTGATGTAATTTTATTCAACGTCGATTTACGATTTTGTCCTATGGAGCATTTGCACCTTTCTGATGCTGTGCTCAGCAGAAACTGCAACAATACGATAAAACAATAGTAATGAACGTCACCAAAAAGAACACACTACGAAAAGATACGAACTACGGAAATCCATAATAATACTAGTAGATCCAGATTTTGAAAGTTCACTGAAGTAACATATCACGTACAGAAGTTAAGATAAATCTTCCACCAGATAACATCAAGCCTCAAGAATGAGGGTTGGTTGTGTGACTGATACGACTATTGTTTTGTTATTTTTTTTTTATTTTTTTTATTTATTTATTTATTTATTTATTTTTAAGATTTTAATCTGTTCTACTATTGTTTGCCTGCACCCGCCAATATCCAAAATGTCACACAGCTCAGTCACCACAGTCTCCGTTAAGGTTGACGATTACAACCGCTAATAACGGTTATGAAATAAAAATAGATATTTGTTCATTACTAAATACAAATAAAGTAAAACTCACGTCAATTAATAAGTTTGTATGTATGGATCTATCTCTTTGAGGTTAACTATAACACACACACACACACAACAATGGTTTATTCAGCGATTAAGAGATATAGAAATAACAAAGATTTAGGAATTATGTTTCGAGAATAATGACTTTCAATTTGAAGATAATGTTTACGAACAAGCAGACGGTTTAGCAACGGGCAGCCTGTTATCGCCATTATTAGCCACTATAGTCCCGAACCATTTTGAAACAAAAATTTTAGGTGGCTCAAATGATAGAGAGTTCACCTCTGGTGTGTGGGGTCCTTAGTTCGATCCCAGCCCGCGTCAACTTTTTATGGTGGACAAAGGCCCTGTGTGCAGGTTTTCCCGTTTCCTCCCACTTTCTTCATTTTACTGTTATCGTCTATCTTATCATCACCGTCCCCCTTAGCCTCGGTGCACAATCAAGGGACGCTAAGCTAAAGAAAAGTAATGAAAGAAGACATTACATATTACAGATTTGCAGATGAAACGCTTCTGATTTTTAGACAAAGTAACGATATTCAAACATTACTAGATAAATCAAACAATATTCACCTCTAAATCAAATTTACCACTGAATTTGACACAGATAACCACATAAATTTTTAGACATCTCCATCTTTAGAAAAGCCAATAAGTTCCACACATTCATTTACAGCAGCACCAAACATTCATACTCACAATAAGTAACTCATTCGTACAAAATCTAAGCTCACATATGGACTTAAGGACATATAGATTAGTTTCCAGAATTGAAGAATTAGCGCAATAAAAGTAATCTTCAATTTGTGCTCTTTTTTTAACGGATATCTCAAGCCTACTTGATCAATTTTTCAATATCAGAATACGTATATAGGAATGACCAAGAAGACAGAATTAAAGAATATATAAGGGAATTCATTAAGCATAATCTTGCTATTTCTGCATTGTCAAAACATTCAGCCTCTTCTAAGTACACTATCAGCAAGGCGCACATGCTCCATAGAAGAAACTTGTAAATCGAAAGACTGACTTTCCAGTGCTATTACATCAGAACAAAAGTGCCAGAACTAAATCTTGATCAGAACTCATCAGACAAAACACGGAATCACATAATTAAGCTTTTCCTCTACACTAAAAACAGCCAATCATCAAACGACTAGTTGAACGCTACCCATTTAGGTATTAATTTATTCAAAAATAAACTAACATTTCGCACTCGCATTTGCAAATTATCATACACACAGTAAATATCCACTTTATAATAAGCAAGTTGGAAAAATTACAGATGGTGATCAGAAAAATGGAAACACCTGTAGTTGGCAACACGTCAGATGTATGGGTTGGCAGTTCTGTCGTGGCGCCCGCAGCGCCGGACCGCTGGTGGTGGTGTGTTAGGTCGGTCTCCATACTACGTCAGGCGCAGTGAAACAGCAGTGTCCAGTGGCTGCAGCCGACGGAAGTAGTGTAAAATGGGAGACCTCTCAGATTTTCAAAGAGGGCAAATTGTTGGTGCGCGGTTATATGGAGTGAGTGTGACGGCAGTGGCTACTGTGTTAGATGTGTCGCGTGGGACAGTGTCGAAGGTGATGACAGCCTACGCAACACACGGGAAAACCACATCGGGGAAGCGGAACAGTGGGCGGAAGAAAATCATGAGTGACAGGTCACGCCGGGTATTAAAGCGCATTGTCACGCAGAACCGTTGTGCCACTGCGGAGCAAGTGACGGAGGAACTCAATCAGCACCTCCCCCACCCTGTTTCGACAATCACAGTCCGCCGCGAATTACATGACATGAACTTACGGGGTCGTGTTGCACGGGCCAAACCGCTCATCAGGGACCATAACGCTTTCGCACGCCGCAAATGGTGCCGCAACCATGCAACTTGGACCGTTGAGGACTGGAAACGTGTGATATGGTCGGATGAGTAATTCTTCACCCTATTCCCAACCACGGGCCGTGTTTATGTGTGGAGAACGCCCAAAGAAGCTTATGATCTGCAGTGTCTCCGCCCAACTGTGAAACATGGCGGCGGCTCGGTGATGCTGTGGGCCGCCATATCATGGTTTTCATTGGGTCCTGTGGTCACACTTAGCGGACGAATCACTGCCAACGATTATGTCGCAATTTTAGGAGACCACTTGCATCTTATGGTCCGGATGTTGTTCCCGGACAATGACGCCATCTTGCAGGATGATAATGCACCCATTCACACAGCTGGCGTTGTTGCAGCGTGGTTTGAGGAACATTGGGATGAAGTTCAACACCTCCCCCTGGCCTGCCCAATCCCCAGATCTCAACATAATTGAACATCTGTGGTCCGTCTTGGAAACACGACTCCGGCGACGATTTCCACCTCCATCCTCTCTCACAGAACTGGCCGATGCCCTGCACGAGGAATGGTGTGAAATTCCACTTGCTACCTTTCACGACCTCTATGCCTCCATCCCACGTCGCATCAAGGCTGTTCTGAAGGCGAAAGGTGGCCCGACACCATATTAATCTGGTAAGTTGCAATTTCGTTCAGCTGCTTCCATTTTTCTGATCACCATCTGTATATCTTCTAGTTTTATGTCCCATGATTATGCCGGCTAGGTTAAAGGAGACGGCGATTATGAGAAACGAATGGAATGGTAGAATGAAGAAAGTGGGAGGAAATGGGAGAAGCCCGTGGAAATCAGCGCAGACGTTGTCTACCACAAAGTTCACTTAGTGCGACCTGATATCGAACCAGGGACCCCATGTACCACAAGCGAACGCTCCATCACTGAACCACCGCGGCCCAAGTAGGTTGGAATAAAAAAAAACTAATGGAGTACACGAAAACTCGTAATAGAGTACCAGATTTATACAAAGTTTTAAAACTTAAGCCGGGAAGCATCAAACATAAAAGTCTGATAGAAAAAGGTTCTTTAAACTTCTTTGGTATAAGCTTTCCCTCTATTGTCAACTCAATCTTCTCCCTCCTTCACTCACACAACCAACTAGAATTTGAGATTATTCACGGGATAGGGGGATAGCATTAATATTGTCACTAAGTTCACAAAACGTAAGACTGGCACAGTCAGAAACAATTTTAAGTATAGGTTTGAGGTATAAGAAATGATAGCTCCAACCTATACTGAGTATTGTTTCTGACTGTACAACCAAGTTCGGTTGGTCGCCTTAAGTTCTTCGAGTTCTTAAGTGAAAAATGAAAAAGTAGGAACATCACATTTGGAAATAGGAAAACATCAATTGTAACGTACCCTTTTACCGGTACTTTACATTGTTATTGTTTTACCGGTATTTTACATTGTTATTTGTTGTGCTGTTGTTTTGTTAAATGGTCCCCATTTGGTATAGTCATGCCATTAGCTCGTATACATGTTTTATTTGTTTTCACGTGTTAGCTATTAATGTTAGTTGTTCAAATGTTTCTTTACTGTTAATACAAGTCACCGGATGGTGAGGTTATTCTATGACTGTCCACTATATTTACGTATAACTAATATCAATTACAAATGATTTAATAATATATCGGATTCTTCTAAATTTGCTAGGTAGATTCTATTAACACTGCAATAGTAAAATGCTTATTTACATAACACTCACCCATGACGTAACATAATTAGTCGTGTCGATCATCGGTCCTTTGCATTCAATTGTTTTATGCGTGTAGCATGCTGTGCAGCATGCTGGGAAACAGAGCCAAGATGGCGATAATCGGGTGAGAAGAAATGAAAATGCACTGAATGCCGATTGGTGTTCTTCAAGTGAATGGACAGACACGACTAGGTGAGAATTATCAATATTCTGTTCTTAGTTTGATGAATTATGTGTCTCATTAAATATATTATATATATTAATACTTCACTAAGTTCTTAAATTTCAGGGAAGTAATAACATCAAAATATTAAGTTTTACAATATAAAAAAATATGGTGTAGTTGAGTTATGTAGTCGCCAGGTATTGCATGATGCTCAGCCATTTTTACTGTGCTACAAAATAGGCGACCCCCTTCGGTCATCCATGATAATTTAAAATTTAAACACGTAAAACGTACTTTTAGGACTCAACCTCATCAAAATTTGTGTTTTGATCCAACCTAGAGATAATTGGAATAAAAGAATTGGATGCCGAAGGCTAAATTAATCTGTAACAATTTCGGTAAACGGTCGCCTGATGAAACCGCCTATGGATGCTGAAAATAGTAGGTGTCGGGTGGTTTAAAGTTGGATATATAATCGTCATTTCTTCGAAGTGTGCAGTTTCCATTCCGTAACGAAAAGGCAGAATCCGGAGAAGTGAGGAGGATACAACCAACGTGTCATAAGGTAAAAACTTTCCTTACTTATTTATCCTGAACCGGGAACCATTCAGATTGATGACAGCAAGGGTACCAGTGGTGATATAAAACCTAAACTATTTGCAACTTAATGACAGTTTGTGAAATTTTTATTCGGTACATCAATAGTACGACAAACATGTGTAAATAAAATCTCGTGTTGTGCCACGCATTTAACAGGATTATTGTAATACTTCCATTAATATAATTATTAAGACTAATATCATTATTGAATTTTTAGTATGCATGCATTCGGTAAAATAAACTTAGCTTTCGGTACAGATTTCGAACGTGATGTCCTTATGTAGTTTCAAGGTTAGGTTAGTTATGCTCGACTTGTCGTTTTTCTTCCTTTTCCTTAAATATATTGATCCATAGAATAAAATGTCATGTTCACAGTATAATCAGGAAAGTGATAAATATTGATGTTTTTTTTTTTTTTTTTCTCTTCATATTCATTTGTATATATATCATATTCATTTATATTAAGAGTCAATGTAGTTTTTGTTATGTTAGAAAATGTGACCCAATGTCATAGAAAAAAATTTAAGATATGCTACAAATATATGTTATGAAATGATTCCTAAGGAGGAATAATAATTGTAATAATAATGTAGTATATATAAGTGGAGATGACATAAATGGGCACATATGCAGTACGTGACAGAAGTGCATGGAACATAATACTTCATTTTTTTTTTTCCTTCTTTATTTGTTCCTGACATTTTCCTGAATTTTGGATAAAAATAAATGGATCAATGAATAGTTAGAATTAATAGGATTGTTCCATTGGAGTGTAATACTCTAGGTTAACCTACCAAAGGAACTACTAACGATGTATCATCTATATGTTATTTTTTTTTTTCTTTTCTTTCTTCTTTGTACTGGCAAGCTACGAATATGTAAATCACGTACAATTGTAACAATGTTGATTGGAAGTTATGTATTGACCGAATGTGAAAACTAAAGCAGTGCAAAGAGTCAAGCTTAATTTTGAAACAATAGTTCGAAATTTATAACCGTCTTCTTAAGCTGTAATTCCAGTTTTTCTTTTATTTCAATAAATGATAACTTGAACTTTAATGTATGATTCCATTTCAGTAAGTCATATTAAATACCTAGATTATAGGATAATAGTAATATAAAGTGCCAGCTGATGTCGAACATGTGCTAGATGGCACAGTCGCTAAGATCTCATTGACGGACTACCACTTGACAAGAACCTGCTATTGCGTTAGAAATTCCGTTGCGTATGTAAATTAGAAATCAATCCTCGTTCGTTGCTTTAACAGAAATTAGGTAATTACAAATTCGCTATACTCATCATAAATTTTATTTGTGTTAAATATTTTTTTTTTAATCCAATCTAAGATTGTGCATGGTATCTTCTCATTTATTTTTATGACGTGAAAATTGAACGTTTCAAAATTGGCGACTTCAGCGTCAGGATCATTATTATTATTTTTTTTTTATGTCTAGTAGGTAGGACTAAAATGAGATTTTAGAATAATTAATGGAAGTATTGGGATAAGACTGAAAGATGCGTGACTCATGTTTTGATGTAAATAGATGATGTTAAGTGATTCTGCCAGTGACGATCAGGAATTGCAAGTCTGTGTTTATTGTAAAGAAAACCTAGATCGAAGTAACATAAAAACAATGGCATGTGCGAATTGTAGGAAAGAAGTTCACTTTGACTGTTTGAAAATATCGCAACCCGGAGTCGAGCGAAGTATTGAAGTAGATTCATGTTGGGTTTGTGTTCCATGCCAACAACGCATAGTTAATACTATGGATGAGTTATTTGGGCAGATAATTTCCGACGTGAAAGCATTTAAACACGACTTGTCATCTTGTGTGAAATCATTTAAAAATGAAATATCATATGAAATGTCATCGATAACGTCGTCAGTATTAACTTCTGAGAACGAAGTAACTGAACTCGCTACTGAAAAACTAGAAATAAGAGCTATGGGGTCATTTGTAACTGATAGTGTTGAAGGCACAGATACACAATTAGGAAATAATAATGTCTGTGGTGTCTTAGATAAAATAAATGATAATTTGCGAAATAATATGGCTGCGATAAGAGCGCCTGAGCTTAAGTCTCATTTAAATGTCGATAATGTTAATTTAAAAGATGAGACTGATCATTATTATAATGATGTAGATGTAGTGATAGATTTAGTTTGTAGTAGTAGATGTAAGGTGATAAATGTTAATAAATATTTGTTAGATGAACCCCAGATAAGGAATGATACTGTTAACAATAGCTCTTTCATGCATGTTTCATATGGAAAAGATACATATTATAGAGTAGCGAATCTGAGTAGATCGTATATTGTAAACCTTTACGTACTAAGTGGTGATGACGTTGACAATTCCTTCTGTAGTGATGACACAAGAATGAATCGATTCCGAAAACGTGGTAAAGAGACAGGGAAACCTAACCTAATACTAGTCATAGATGCTAATGAAAACAGATCAAAGGTATTTTTATGGTTGGTAGGGAACTGTTCTAGCCAGGGTCTGAGACATATGCTGATTGAAAAATATTGTTGGAAGTGGCTAGAAGCACTTTGTAAGATCAGGCAGGCTAGAATATCACCGCCTGTATTAGCTCCTCCTATAACTGAAAAATTGTAACCTTGAATTTTGTTTTTGTTTCGTTCGTTGTGTTGTCTATTAGTTAAAGTTATGCTTTGTGACGTTTTTTTTTTTTTTAACTGACGTAGGAGGTAAAAGATTATATATAGATTTGCAATAACAGAATGGAAGGTTTAGAACCTTGATTTATAGATTTCTTGCCAGTGGCCTTATTTAATTTAAGAATAAGCTTAAAATTTGAACCTAAGAACTAAAATTTTGTAAAAGAACGACAAGTTGACTCAAGTCACTCCGAGCAGTGGTCAGAAAAAAAAAAAAAAAAAAAAAAAAACTTGAAAATTTCTTATCGTGCAATTAGGCTCACGGGAAAAGATAGTTTCCAGTAAAAAGCATTGTTAGAACTAACTCAGAATATTCAGGATTTTTTTTTACGTACCAGTATATTATGCGATACCGGAAATGTATAATTTAACGGTATATACCTACCTGGTAGCTAATTCTTTTCGGGTCCAATGATGATTTTTCCGTGGTTCTTCAAACGTACCAATAGTGACCACAGTATTGCATCCGCCGTATTCTTTTGTTGTAGCGGAGTCAATTGTTAACAATAACAATAATCACAATAATGTTTCCCAGTTTTTAATTCGGGTAAACAGATTGAACAGTCGTCCTTAAGAGAAGGCGATGGTTACGTGACTGAACTTCTCTCTTCAAAATAATATTTGAATTTAAAATGAATTAGTTCAGAGACAAAGTGAATTTGTATTACCCTCTTTGAAAATTACCTTCCTTGAGATTATTGACGTACTTTGTTCTGAAGGAAGAAGAAGGAAAAACAGCAATTTGAAATTTTGAGATATTTCCTTCCCCTTTCTTTAAATTGTAAGGTTGGGGGGAATACAAATAAGATATATTTTGAACACAGGAGTCGAGCTGAACTTTCTAAATTATTATATTTGGCAAACCTTATAAAAATTCTTTTCGTTTGACTAGGCTCAAACCTGTGCTCAGTGTATATTTGAATGCGCTTGTGGGAAAAGATAGGTTTTTTTCTTTCTTTCAGTATGCCGGTATTTGTAGCAAAGATTATGAAGGTTGGACTATTATTAGGATCATGATTTGTTAGGTTTTAGTTCAAACTTAACTGAATATTTTGAACATTTAGAAACCCTCTTCAAAATTCTCGAATTTGGAAATTTTGCCTTAAATTTTAAAAAGTGTCAATTTGTAAAAACTGAAATTTCGTTTCTTGGACATGTAGTGAATGGAAAGGAATTGAAGCCGAATCCTAAACAGAATGAAGCCATTAAGTGTTTTCCGGTTCCTAAAAACAAAAAGAAGTTAAGATCCTTTTTAGGTATCCTCTCGTGGAGGAGAAAGTTTATTCCTCAATTAGCTGCGTTAACGGCTCCATTCTTTGACCTTTTAAAGAAAGATAGGAAATATTGTTTTACGGAGGAACTAATGGAGAAATTTCAACAATTGAGACAGTTACTAAGTGAACCTCCTGCACTTAGTCAACCAGATTTCAACAAGCCTTTTCATCTCTTTTCAGATGCCTCATTAGAAAATTTGGCGGGTTATCTGGCTCAATATGCCGATGATGGAGAACTTTTGGTCATCGAATACGCGAGTCGAAAATTAAAGCTTCATGAAGTGTCTTACTCGATTTTTCAATTAGAGTTACTAGCTGTTTTGTTCCTATGTGAACATTTTTCGTATTATATATTAGGCAGGAAGGTGACGGTTCACTGTGACAATAGTGCAGTGACCTATGCTTTCACTTTGCAAAACCTTGATCCTAGAACGACCAAAATTTTGTTGAAACTCCAAGGGTTTGATCTCCGATTTGAGCATATCAAGGGAGTAGATAATAAAATTGCAGATATATTGAGTAGGAATTCTCCTGAACTCCCTGCCAAATCGGAGGACTATCATGTAAATTTCATAAATTACAATGAGAATGCCTTGTTTGATGCAAACGAGGTGGCTCGAATGCAAGCATCAGACAAGTACTGTCGTGAGTTGAGAGCTAAAATGAATTCGGAATCTGCGAACTCTAGAATCAAGGTTATAAATAATCTAATTTATATTCAAAATTCAAAAACTAAGAATTGGCTGCTGGTGATTCCACAATCTCTGATTGAAAGAACAGTGAAACACATTCATGAGACAGGACATTTTGGCGTTGCTAAATGTGTAAAATTAGTGCAAGATTTATTTTTTTGGAAAAGTCAAAAACAAACGTTTCGAAAACATATAAATGATTGTGAATCGTGCGCGCGAACGAAATTTTCGAACAGAGCTATCTCTCGCGAAGATTTGCATATTGAGGCAGATAAACCACATAGCAAGGTGTGTGTTGATCTCGTGGGTAAGCTCCCATGTAGCTACGGATATTATTATGTATTGTCAATTGTTGATGTTTACTCCAGATTCCTTTGTTACCTACCTTTAAGAACAGCAACTACAGCTGAGATTATTCGAACTTTAGAGAAAGATTACTTTTATATTTGTCCATACCCAAATTATATCGTCTCTGATCAGGGCCCACAGTTTATTTCTCAGAGGTGGAAGGATTACTGTAAGGAACATCAGATGCAGCATATTCTGATTTCTCCTTATAACGCACGAGCGAATGGAATTTTGGAGAGATCCCATCGTGATTTGAATAGGATCATCAGATTGCTATGTAGTAATAACCATACCAAATGGAAAAATGTCTTGAAGGTCGCACAAGACCTGTTAAACTACTCCTACAATAGTTCCATCAATTGCACACCTGCAGAAGTTTTCATTTCTTTTTCGGCTGCAGATAGGTTTCGGGAGAAATTTCCTTGGCCTCCTGAACTTCAAAATGTAGAAAATTCAAAGAGGTTGATACAAGTAGAACCTCGTAGTTGAAATTAAAGAAGGGAATCTAGTCATGGTGAAAACTCATTTTCTTTCGGACGCTTTCAAAAAGGTCACGCACAAATACTTTCCTGTGTTTACAGGGCCTTATTTTGTATCGAAGGTTCAACATAATTCCGTATTTCTAAAAGATTTAAAGGGGAGAGAAGTGCCAGTCCAAAATTTAATGAATGTTAAATTGTTTAATTGTTCAGAAGAGAAGCGAATTGAGTTATTAAAAGATTTCGAACAACTTTAACTTAAAAAAAAAAAAAAATTTTTTTTTTTTTCGAGGTCGCTGGGAAAAATGTAACGTACCCTTTTACCGGTACTTTACATTGTTATTGTTTTACCGGTATTTTACATTGTTATTTGTTGTGCTGTTGTTTTGTTAAATGGTCCCCATTTGGTATAGTCATGCCATTAGCTCGTATACATGTTTTATTTGTTTTCACGTGTTAGCTATTAATGTTAGTTGTTCAAATGTTTCTTTACTGTTAATACAAGTCACCGGATGGTGAGGTTATTCTATGACTGTCCACTATATTTACGTATAACTAATATCAATTACAAATGATTTAATAATATATCGGATTCTTCTAAATTTGCTAGGTAGATTCTATTAACACTGCAATAGTAAAATGCTTATTTACATAACACTCACCCATGACGTAACATAATTAGTCGTGTCGATCATCGGTCCTTTGCATTCAATTGTTTTATGCGTGTAGCATGCTGTGCAGCATGCTGGGAAACAGAGCCAAGATGGCGATAATCGGGTGAGAAGAAATGAAAATGCACTGAATGCCGATTGGTGTTCTTCAAGTGAATGGACAGACACGACTAGGTGAGAATTATCAATATTCTGTTCTTAGTTTGATGAATTATGTGTCTCATTAAATATATTATATATATTAATACTTCACTAAGTTCTTAAATTTCAGGGAAGTAATAACATCAAAATATTAAGTTTTACAATATAAAAAAATATGGTGTAGTTGAGTTATGTAGTCGCCAGGTATTGCATGATGCTCAGCCATTTTTACTGTGCTACAAAATAGGCGACCCCCTTCGGTCATCCATGATAATTTAAAATTTAAACACGTAAAACGTACTTTTAGGACTCAACCTCATCAAAATTTGTGTTTTGATCCAACCTAGAGATAATTGGAATAAAAGAATTGGATGCCGAAGGCTAAATTAATCTGTAACAATTTCGGTAAACGGTCGCCTGATGAAACCGCCTATGGATGCTGAAAATAGTAGGTGTCGGGTGGTTTAAAGTTGGATATATAATCGTCATTTCTTCGAAGTGTGCAGTTTCCATTCCGTAACGAAAAGGCAGAATCCGGAGAAGTGAGGAGGATACAACCAACGTGTCATAAGGTAAAAACTTTCCTTACTTATTTATCCTGAACCGGGAACCATTCAGATTGATGACAGCAAGGGTACCAGTGGTGATATAAAACCTAAACTATTTGCAACTTAATGACAGTTTGTGAAATTTTTATTCGGTACATCAATAGTACGACAAACATGTGTAAATAAAATCTCGTGTTGTGCCACGCATTTAACAGGATTATTGTAATACTTCCATTAATATAATTATTAAGACTAATATCATTATTGAATTTTTAGTATGCATGCATTCGGTAAAATAAACTTAGCTTTCGGTACAGATTTCGAACGTGATGTCCTTATGTAGTTTCAAGGTTAGGTTAGTTATGCTCGACTTGTCGTTTTTCTTCCTTTTCCTTAAATATATTGATCCATAGAATAAAATGTCATGTTCACAGTATAATCAGGAAAGTGATAAATATTGATGTTTTTTTTTTTTTTTTCTCTTCATATTCATTTGTATATATATCATATTCATTTATATTAAGAGTCAATGTAGTTTTTGTTATGTTAGAAAATGTGACCCAATGTCATAGAAAAAAATTTAAGATATGCTACAAATATATGTTATGAAATGATTCCTAAGGAGGAATAATAATTGTAATAATAATGTAGTATATATAAGTGGAGATGACATAAATGGGCACATATGCAGTACGTGACAGAAGTGCATGGAACATAATACTTCATTTTTTTTTTTCCTTCTTTATTTGTTCCTGACATTTTCCTGAATTTTGGATAAAAATAAATGGATCAATGAATAGTTAGAATTAATAGGATTGTTCCATTGGAGTGTAATACTCTAGGTTAACCTACCAAAGGAACTACTAACGATGTATCATCTATATGTTATTTTTTTTTTTCTTTTCTTTCTTCTTTGTACTGGCAAGCTACGAATATGTAAATCACGTACAATTGTAACAATGTTGATTGGAAGTTATGTATTGACCGAATGTGAAAACTAAAGCAGTGCAAAGAGTCAAGCTTAATTTTGAAACAATAGTTCGAAATTTATAACCGTCTTCTTAAGCTGTAATTCCAGTTTTTCTTTTATTTCAATAAATGATAACTTGAACTTTAATGTATGATTCCATTTCAGTAAGTCATATTAAATACCTAGATTATAGGATAATAGTAATATAAAGTGCCAGCTGATGTCGAACATGTGCTAGATGGCACAGTCGCTAAGATCTCATTGACGGACTACCACTTGACAAGAACCTGCTATTGCGTTAGAAATTCCGTTGCGTATGTAAATTAGAAATCAATCCTCGTTCGTTGCTTTAACAGAAATTAGGTAATTACAAATTCGCTATACTCATCATAAATTTTATTTGTGTTAAATATTTTTTTTTTAATCCAATCTAAGATTGTGCATGGTATCTTCTCATTTATTTTTATGACGTGAAAATTGAACGTTTCACAATAGGCAATACGCTGCAACTACACGATAATATCTAATGTAGATTTAAAAACTGAAAACGTAAAATTTGCGATACTGCAAATTTAAAATTAACTACAGAAAACTATACTATTTAAATCAAACTATACTAATTTATGGCTTGGCAACATTGTTTTGATAACATGAGAGAAAAAAAATACTTACCACCATATAATAAAGCCACTTTAATTAATTTTAGTGCATGTGTTAGTGAATAAATATTGTAGGAGCGTAAGTAAATATTGGAAATTTCAAGACTTAGTAAGGGAGGAGATGATATGACAAAGGCCCTAATAATAAATATGAAACCGAAATAATCATCTAACAACAGAAAGAAAATATGCAAAGATAGATAGATAGATATAAGCGTAATAAACAAGAATAAAGTCTTTAACTTGTAGCAATCTGACAGCCTGAAATCGAACCAGAGACCTCTCACAACAGAGGTACGCAATCTACTACTGAATAAACGTGTCTCCTACATTTTCTGTTATTACAAACGGCATTAATAATATATAATAACACACAGATGCATACTGCATTACCTCTGTATCATCTATTACTAAAGACAGTTGCTTGTCTTCATGTTTAATATACAACAGATTTCGATCAGTGTCCTTTGTTCAAATGTAGCGTAAGCCTTACTTGGCATATATTCGGAGACTTAAATGACATATATAATAGATACTCACATTCTAAAGGCACTTGCCGCTTACAGTGATCGAAGAATTTAGTTCTGTTCGCGAACAGTGCACCACATGTTGGACAAGCAACAACTTTCTCTTGTGTATGAGATCTCACATGGTCACGAAGTTTATACAAACTTGGAAATGAAGCGCTACAACCTGGAAAATAAGCACATTGATTATATACTTCGCATCGATAATATATTTTTAGTGACACTATTATAGTATACAAGAAACAAGAGTATATAAACGGATAAAAGCTACATCTATATTTCTGCAGTTAGAATAACGGGAGATGAAATGCTAAGATCATTTGATTTTTGTACGGAAAGAAACGCATAGTATACAAACTTTTAAAGTTTGTGGCAAGAAAACGAATTAATGCTTATAATAACGTAATTTCAGAACTCGTCGAAGCATCGAATAATCTTAACGGAGAAGTTTCGGTGATGATTTATCGTCTTCCTCAGTGCATACCTATATAAATTTACGTTGCTTAAAAAATTACATTATTGCAAAAATAATGATTATGGTTAATAAAGTGATGCTAGTAAGTTTTCTTGTCAGCGTTCCCACTTACTTGGCGAGCACTTTTTTTTCCCAGGTTGTTTTGCAGATCACGATTTAGAAATTCCCTATCTATATATATAACGTGAAAAAGCATCTATATTTTTCCCGATCAAGGGACTCCTCATTTCTATGTATAGTGTAGGTAGAGTGCGCGTGTGTGTGTGTGTATGTGTGTGTAGGTATAGAAGTTTTCTGCAGCAAAAAGTACTCAGCCGATAGAGTTGAAATTTATTACACAGAAGGAGATTTAGAAGTGTTAGATCCGAAAGAATGCTACTAAATATAGGGTAAGGGGGGTGCTTATTAAATTACATTATATATATATATATATTCCAGCATAATTATGGAATACCTGGAGCAATTTCTCAAACTTGGTACACATATACGACTTACAATCTGGAAACAAATATATTAAGAGTAAGACACATCTAGCATCCTTACGGGGTGAGAAAAGATAACGTAAAATTAATTTAAAAAAAAAAAAAAATCTACATTATCATCGAATCCATAGTTTTCGGGGTTGTTCAGATGAACAGTGACATACCAGATGCTATAATGTGGGGTCAACACATCTAGCACTCCTAGGATGTCGAAAACGACCAAAAATAATGACTAATACATAATTTTCGGAGTCTCTGAGATGAATATAGCACTCTCCATTGCATTTAAGCCCAAGTTCACCCCCATCGAAATTGGGTGAGAAGGGGTGAAAAATAAAATGTCCAAACTGACCTACATTAGTGTCGAATTTATAGTTTTCGGGATCGCTATGCTGATTGGCAACAGTCCTGAAGACATTTAAACCCAAGTTAAAGCAAGAACAGGTATGTCAACTGGCCTAAGGAATTAACAGGAGCAATGACCAAGGTTACTCGTCGTTATTGATTCGACTGCACAGAGAATCTTCCCAGAGAATAATGATTATAACAATTGACTTCAGTCGGACCGAGCTGAAATTTAGTCCACAAATGGAGACAAAAAAATTGATAGATCTGAAAGAGCGCTACTCCATATAGGTAGGGACGTGAAGTTTTCGTTTTAACGATAACATCGAAAACTTTAAACGGCAAAATAAAGTATACAGATATACTTAAATATATGAGTTGAATTTGAGCTTAACGTCCCGTTTAGCAGCGAGGCTATATGAGACGTGGACCTACTGATTAACGTGGATTCCGAACCACATGAGCTCCCGCCGGGAATCGAACCCGGCTCTCCCACGCCAAAGGCGCGTACGCTAACCGTTTAGCCAATAAGATGACCTAAATATATTATAGAAGACCGTTTTTAGTGTTTTTAAATCGCGAAATAACGCGAATTTGGCACTTTTTCAAAATAACACCGAAATGCACTACATAAAGCGATAGATTCGCGAAGTCGCCATGTTGGCCGGTAATACTGATAAAATGACACAAGTTTCCTTTACAACAAAATACGATTCACAGACGACCATCAGGCTTGTCATTTTTAGACCTGTTGATTAGTGAAAGTTTGAACTTGAGATTTTGCTGCCTGTGCTCTTGAAGCAATATCTTTGCCACCTTCCAACGTTGATTCTGAAAGATATTTTTCAGAATACAACTCCGTAGTTGCGGTAAGCACGCAAAACCTTAAAGAAGAAAATGTGAAAATATTAACAATTTTATCCTTTTGAAAAATTAGAAACATTGAAGAAACTACAAATTCGGCATTAAATGAAAATGTGTGTTGATAACGATATGAATTGCGTTTTGAATAAGTATATTGTGAATTGATTGTTTTCCTGAAGTGAAGAAAATATTAAGAAATACTACAGTGTGGTTTTTAGTCAATATATGTATTCAAGTCATACTTAAATAAATCCAAGTTTAGGAGGGATATCGAGCTTTTCTCAGATGGTAAGTCCAAAAATATAATTTATTCTTTTAAATTTAAGATGTCAAAATTTAAAACTATTCGTATCATTTTAAAAAGCTTTGACAGACCACTTTCTCTATGTTTACAATATACTTGCTTTTCAAAACCATTACAGAATAAAGCAAATAACCCCTATTTGCTTGTATTAATCGCGAAAAATAACACCGATTTCAGGAATAAAATAAAACGAAAACTTCACGTTCCCACATATAGGTGATGGCGGGAGGGTTTTTAATAAATCGCAATAAAACTGTAACTCATACATAGGTGGCGCCAGCTATGTGTGTATGACAAATCAAAATACTCCACTTTGTTTACTGGCATAAACAATATAGAGGTTAGTATGGTTCACGCCTATATTGGCCTATATAAGGGAGAAAACATCTTAACAACTGATATTGATATCAATAAAGTCTTTTTAATTGAGATGAGTAGAGATGATCGGGTAAGTAATAACTGTGAACTATCTTAATTGATAATTTCTCTCTGACTTTTCAAACTACAATGGGCCTCGACTCTCTAATAACACCATAGCAATTTTTCCAATATCTAGAACATGAAGCACAGACAGTAAAACTTTCCCTCGACGACAGATATAGATTACTGTTTGTTACTGTATGATTATTCATTTATCGCAAGCCAGGACTTGCTGTAAAACAATATCTTGATCTCGTTGATAGAAAGATGGCTCTCGGAATATCATACGTTGCTTTGGTTGGAGTTCGAAGGCTTGAAGACGTCTTACACCAACCAATGTTCCTTTATAAAAGGATCTCATTCAGACACTCGAAAATGTCGGGAGAGGTTCTACGACAGATTCACAAAAACTGTTGGTGGCTTTAGCGATTCAATCTTCAGAGTCGATGTACCAAAAAATGAATCTTCAGATTCTGGGCATCATAATAGGTGCGCGATACCAGTTTCACGTCAACTGATGCAGAAGAAAATATTCATTCGAATTCTCCAGTCAAGTATTCACGTCAAAAAACTGCCCATACAACTACAATTACAATATATTAACTTGATCGTGAGTTCAAGTTCGTGCATGAAGAGATGAAGACAGTTTTGCACGACTGGATTCTACACCAACAGTAGGGTGGTTCGAAAAAATCATTTTTCTATTTGCGGAACGCTATAGTGCTCAAAAGTTGGCGTTAGTATAGACAAGAAAAAAAAAAAAACTTTTATTTATATATCTTCCGGTCCCGCATCGCCTTTGAAATTTGAAAAATCCGGTAAAAACAATAAATTTTCAATATTTTTTTAAAACGACTAAAGAATATAGAACGAGGACCCTATATGGCCTAAAAGTTTCTTCAAGTACGTAAAAACAACGTTAAGTAAAATAAATTATATTTATATGACATCTTCTGGTCGCGCATCGCTGTCAAAAATTTGCAAAATTTGCGAATTTAGCAAAAATTGAGAGTTTAACATGCTTTTTTAAAAATTTTCTTAGAACAAGTAAGATAAGGACGCTACTCGCTACGAGGGGGTGGCTGCACTTGGAGTTCCACTACCCAACCAGGCACCCAATGATTAGGGTGTATTATTTACAATTAGGGGTGACTTTAAACTCTGATTTATGCCGGAGCAGCGGTGGCACAGTGGTAGAACATTAATCTCTTGTGCATGATGTTCTTGGTTCGATCCCTGCTCGCGCCTAGTGAGTTTTGTGGTGGATAAATACCGTGTGCGTGGGTTTTCTCGGGATTCTCCCGTTTCCTCCGACTTTCTTCATTCCACCATTTCATTCATTTCTCATCATCACTGTCTACTTTAGCCCAGCCGGTATAATCGTGGGACGTAAAACTTAAAATATTTCATTTTTCTGATTTATGTGAAAATATAGACATGGACGATCTTGACAATAGCGTAGCTCTGATAAAGCTGTCTCTAGCACTGTGTCCACACACTGTACCGGAAGCTTCCATCACAAGCTTAACGCATCTTTCGACAGCATGAGTATGATATGGGAAATTCTTGAAATGCATAACCAGCTTAGTGTCTGCTTATAAACTACCTTATTTCGTCATTAGTCAATGGTTTTAACAAAGGAGGAGAAGTAAGATCACAAGTATTTTATTGTATTATTTCGGTGTAATCTTTTGCTACAAAGTTCTTGTTTGGTGGCAAAAATGCCTAATAGGATCATTTTCAAAAGCTGCTTTCCTGCCTTCAAACGTCGTCTGTATCTAAGCTCCCGAATGTGGTTTCTGTCATCAATGACCATCACCAAAAGCAAATTTTCGGGATGAGCAAAGTAAGCATTCCGTTCTATAACGGGGTCTACAACTTATTTCACCTCTTCTAGCAAAATACCGCGTTTTCTGAATGGTCTCGTAAACATATTGTGGTCTCTAAGTCAAATTGTTGCTCAACTTGCTGGCAAACCGCATAGGCATATATAACTTTAAGATAAAGGTGACAATTTGTCTCATTTATCTGAAGGACTTTCCACACGTATAGCCGCAAAACTCTATTAGCTGTAGTGAGCCATCATAAATGTGACAAAAGCCAGAGTCACAAACTGAAAGGTCTTCAGAGCAGTGCCCTAACTGGATGACTTTTGATATGTCCAGTAAATACAGCTGGTCTTTGCTGAGTATCTACCTGTTTACTTCAGGAATCACACAATTGATAGGTTCAAATCAATAACTGGTAGAGTTTGTGGACACAGTGCTAGAGACGGCTTCATCAGAGCTACACCACTGTCAAGATCATCCATGTCTACATTTTCGCATAAATCAGAAAAAAAATGAAAAATGAAATCTTTAAGTTTTACGTCCCAGTTATGTCGGCTAGGCTAAAGTAGACGGTGATGATGAGAAATGAATGAAAGGTGGAATGAAGGAAGTCGGAGGAAACGGGAGAATCCCGAGAAAACCCAAGCAGACGGTGTTTGTCCACCACGAAACTCACTTGGCGCGAGCTGGAATCGAACCAAGAACCCCATGCACCAGAATGAACGCTTTATCGCTGAGGCCCCGCTCCTTCCGCAGAAATTAGAGTTTAAAATCATTAGTAATGGACAAAAATAAATAGGAAAATAAAAACTTCTAGTGGACGAATTATGTAAAATTATAAACCTGTTAATACAACAGTAAATAATACACTCTAATAATTTGATGACTGGTTGGGTAGTGGAACTCCAAGTGCAGCCCCCCTTCCTCCCCGTGGTGAGTAGCGTCCTTATCTTACTCGTTTTAAGAAATTTTTTAAAAAAATATGTTAAACTCTCAAATTTTGCAGAATTCGCAAATTTTGCAAATTTTTGACAGCGATGCGTAAACAGAAGATATCATATAAATATAGTTTATTTATTTTAACGTTGTTTTTACATACTTGAAACTTTTAGGCCATATAGGGTCCTCGTCCTATGTACTTTAGTCGTTTTTTAAAAAAAAATATTGAAAATTTATTGTTTTTACCGGATTTTTTAAATTTCAATGGCGATGCGGGACCGGAAGATATATAAATAAAAAAAATTCTTTTGGGATTTTTTCTTGTCTATACCAACGGCAACTTTTGCGCACTATAGCGTTCCGGAAATAGAAAAATAATTTTTTTCGAACCACCCTAACCAACAGTCTATTTGACTTCCTGAGCACACTGGTAACGTGATTCCTTTTCATTTACATGAATTTATTGGCTGCTGATACATTCAATCAGATCTTAGTTGTCGATTGTTATGTCAACATGGTACAAGCAACAGCCTCAGTCAAAAATCATGTTTTATATTCGTGTGAAAGGTTACTTGGTTAACACAGACTTGGATTATCAAAACCTTGACGGAATACTTTCTTGTGATGTCATACTCCACCAACACTGCGAGAGGGATACCAGGTCATTGGTACTTAAATCGCCTGTGACGAAAAAACGAGTGTAATAAGCAGCATTGATCCAGGATAAAAAGATCGCTCTACAAGGAAAAAGATTGGACTGATTTCCGTGATTTTCTGAGGAATTATCTAAAGAGAATAGGGTAATGTATGCAGCTCATTTTCAATAACCGTAACTCACTTTTATAAAGTTACAATCCTAACAGTGGTGATTCTGTTATGTCGTCCTATAAAATAATATTTTAAAATCTCCTGTTTGCAAAAATATGATCATGGTTGAAACTGTCTCTGAACTTCATGCTTCGTTAGCTTACGAAACAATATTTGTAAATAATTTCCTAATATCTGAGCTTAAGGTATTGATTTACATTGAATAACGTTCTTTTTATCACGCAGATGCTCTTCAATGAAAAATAGCTTTTCATGTAACTTCTTGGAGGGTTTATAATATACATAATAAATTTTGATTTCGTTGCTTAATTATTCCAAAGTTTTCTCTTCATCTATTTTTCTCAACTTCGTATCCCACTTTCCTCTCATTATGCTCACAAAATGTGTAATTAAATGAGCGCATTATAAGTGCAGTGGGAAGGACCTACATCATGAAGTCGAATCTCAGCCGATGGAACACGTCCCGGTCATGTGTTCCTCGATCCTAGTAAAATATCCG
>NW_027657334.1:0-31889 GCF_964235325.1 Thermobia domestica | reverse complement strand
ATGAGAGATGGTGGAATGAAGAAAGTGGGAGGAAACGGAAGAATCCCGAGAAAACCCACGAGCACGGTGTTTGTCCACCACAGAGTCCACACGGCGCGAGCTGGGATCGAACCAGGGACCCCAAGCGACGGAGGTGAACGCTCTACCACTAAGCCAACGCGCCCCCTCATATTAATGAAATATATAATGACAAATATGTAACATGTAAACTTACAAAAGAAATATAGTAACATAGTATGTAGTGAGAACTTGTGATATACTCATATTCACTTAACATAATGAATTTAAATACACTTTCAAATAACAAGAGACTAAATGACCACTAACACCAGAATGTTTTCGGACTTCAAATTCGTTCGCGAATACGTTATATATTACATAAATGCAAAGCTATTTCAAACATTTCGTAGAGAAAAAGGGAGGATCAAGACACTAAAATTTAATAGTTTAAGAGACAGGCGAGTGAATCGGTTTTTTTTTTTTTTTTTTTTTTTTTTTTTTTTTTTTTTTTTAAGTTTCAGGTAATGAAAAATCTCTCAACAGTGGGTACCTATGTCAAGTGAGTTACTTTGAAAGAAGGACTATGCCTTCTAGCAGGTTATGGCTGGTGGCAGATAACTCACAAAGAGAATGCACAAAGTAGACATGATGGACGCTATTTAAGAAAGAACGCAAGGTTAAAGATTACCTGTCTAGAATGACCACAATGAAAAGGGAGCCATCCTATCTACATGAATTTGTTAAAATAAACCTCCTGTTCACTGCTATGTCAGTCACGATATTCTCCAAAGAAAAGACTGGATTATTCCATTAAGTTAAGCTTACGTACCTGGTAACTCGCTTCTACTGAATATCTAGAATTTACAAAGTCACCCTACCAGAAAATAAATATGGTTCGTAAAATTTGGTTCGAAAAACATCCTAGAAATTATTTCGATACTTCCTTCTATATGTATATTACGAATCAAATTTTCATTATATTGACTGATTAAACAGAGGATTTTTACGTCATGTTCTGCAATACAGCTAACTGAAGTTCCATGATGCATTATTTTCTTTAGCTTATATTCATTTAAATTTAACACATTCAATAAGTTCATCACATCTCAAACACTTTTTGTCACCTAAAGAAATCAAACTATTCAGGTTTCAGACGCCACTGAACCTTATTTGAAGATTTGTGCCTCATTTCAGAATGAAGGAAAGATATAATGGTTGTTTCCCTGTCACCATGTTTTTATAATGGTATTTCTCGCTTTCATAAGTGTTTTTTTTTTCTCCACTTCTTCCTTGCCAAACAAATTAAATTTTCAAACTACAACGATTTACAAAAACGCCAAAATATTTAGTTTACACAATAAAGGGAACGTACTTTATTACCTATTTATTTTACACTTAATATACCACAGCATTATTAATAACTTGTAAATACGAAAACAATTAATTGATACTATTCGAAACTTCTTACTGTTTCTCACCATATCTTCCACACTTACGAAAAGCATTAAACTACTTCCCATTTCTACAAGCATAGCTTCTGAAGACAAATGATGAACGAATTTCGAATAGAAGACAAATAAAGATCGGAGAACAAAACACGGTAAAAACTGGAGCGAGGGTTTTAAGCTCGTTACACGGTGGAAAATACGCTGGGTTCTTCAAATGTTCTGGGTTCTTCAGTATGTTATCTACACGCTCTTGCATCCTGTGGTGCGAATTTCATCCGAATCGGACGACGTACACAAGTTTAACTTCCACAAACAGCATTCTAATTGACTTCCGATAACCAATCAGAATCCTGTTCGGGAAAAGTATCAGGAATCGCTCTTTTTAAGTACTTCGACCCGAATAGACGTAAGACTTGAAACATCCCTAAAAGTAGCTGACTCTACTTAATAGACTGTATGACAATTTACAAAGCTAACAAGAATTTGTAGCTTCACTACCATGTTCTACGACTCTCACCGAAACAACAAAATAATAATAATAATAATAATAATAATAATAATAATAATAATAATAATAATAATAAATTAATCAAGAATAAGAGCATCAGGAATGTGAATAACAGAAGTATTATCGCATGACGATGAATACATAGATAACTGAAATTCACACCAAATTCCAGGTATATGCTTTGACTTCTTCATACTACCTTTCCGAACGATCTTTCCATTGCGGACTTAAGTGTTAACTTGCTCCCTTTATTAGCCATCTCTGCTTCGAATATTTTCAAGTTGGCTTTTATATAACCTCCAGGTCTGGATTAGCTACACAACTTTCATATTTATATTATACAACGACTCAAGTAGATGCTATTATTTTTCATAGGAATAAAAATTAATATCAGCAAAACAAGAAAGCCTGAGTACAATGAAACGAAAATATAGTTGAATAAAATATATATATTTATTTAATTAACAGACAATATATGACAATCATACAATTTATACGATTATTGACTAAGATAACTGCATTAAATAAAATATACAAATCGTCAACTGATATAATCAAATCACAAATTGGTAGTAAAAATAAAAACAAGGTAAATCCGAGACTTTTAATAAAATTTACGGGGTAACTATATTGCTAACAAATATATATATATACTTTTTTAACAACTGATACAAAAATGTTCAACACTTATGGCATCTGTGTCCTCCAATAGGCTATCTGCTTATTTTTATTTTTTTCTTCTTCGATTCTTCTTATGTGTCTTACTTGTTTCCACTATTTTATGGCTTCTCTTGTACAATTACGATCCGAATAGTTTCAATCCTTGATTACGTCTTCAGAGTCTTATCCTTTGATCTGTACACACAAGAACGAAACCTAAAACTTTACAGAGATGTGTATGAAAAAAAATGTAATTATATGAGGGTAATTCGAAAAATAGCTGCTGTTGTGGTGTGGCGCTAGTAGTAGTGGGCGGAGCGCCACTGTTATTACATCATGTAATCTATGATTGAGTAAGCTTCAAGCAGTGCTAATGAAAGCATCGTACTGCTGCATATGTGCTGGTTATAACGTCAGAAAATAAGTGCTACCATAAAAAAATCCTGCCAAATGCAAGATACGCGGAGTAATAAGATTCTTTTGGGTAAAAAGTTTGTCAGCTGCAGTCATTCATCGTGAATTGTGTGTTGCATATGGCCTTCACATTATTAGTAAAAGTGTTTGTGGTCAGTGGATCAATTTTTCATAAAAAGGAAGAAAAAATATTCACGATGACATGATATAAAAAGAGACCTGCGGAAAATGGACGGTTGGATAATTTTAACATCGAGAGACGTTAAATGGGGGACCAAACTCCATAGAAACTTTTCAATTTGGGGCAAGTGCTCTACTGGTAATGACAGAACATTTATGTAATGGTGACGTAGGAATATAACAACACTGTTTCTGAAAGTTTAAGCATTGTAAAAACTGTTCACGCTGATTTTCGTGAACAGATGAGCATAAAGTTACACGGTTCACTGTACTGTAAGAGACAAAAACGTTTTCCATTTTAAGATTACATTTACAGCATAGCTTTACAGATACTGTATAAAGTTTCACGTCTTTTGGTTGATATTTTACAACAATACTATATTCTGAAATATAGTTTACACATTTTTTATTGAAGTAGTAACAATTGGTAGTGAGAATTTCTGTTGCTGCAGCTTCTGTCATCAAAAATTAGTAAAATGTTATACTCAATACATTGATTTCTTTGTATTGTATTACAAATAGACTGCTGTTATCCCTTTGTACTAAATTAACACAGTATATTGCTACTGTAACATGCATTAATAATATATTGCTATTTTTTAAAGATAGAGTAAAATTTGTTAAATTGGCCACTTACTGAAGTTGCTAATACTTTTGTGGAAACAGGATGACATTCACATTTAGTTATAATACTCGAAGTTGGAGACTTGCGTGGTTGAACTGTTTCCTGCAGAACCGAGAGTACCAACTTAAGACAAATTATTTTTACTATGAACACTTCCATTTTTATGACACACAAAAATATTAGTAATATTTTTTTTATTCTTCTAATGTTGCTCTAGAATTTTTCGTAATCATTTTAATGTTTTGGTTCACATATCAGTAGTCGTGCACACTTTCAACATAATAATAGTTCTTAAATTATCTTTTTTTAATTATGCTTACAAATGTTGTTCTTTGATATGTACTGATGCACATCTTTCGATAATAATACACATTTAATATCTCCAGCTAGATTTTTCCTTACACAGAGGAAGTGTCTCATGCTGTTCTTTTTTCAAATAATCATTTTCGTATAAATAAATAAAGAGCAACACATAACCATACAGAGCATGTCTAAATAAACTAGACACATCCACATTTATTGTAACAAATATACTTTCAAAATTTCTCTAGAATTGCAACGACTTATTTCACTGGAAATTGTGCAATTTCAACATTATACAAACTACAATTTGAAAACTTAATTCTGAATTATTATTTTTTTTTTGTAAGTACAAATATATTTGTATACATAGCATTATATATTTTTCATATACGTTAAATCTCTTATTAGCCTGAGGTCCATTTCACAAAATCAACTAGTTCTACAGTTTTTCTTACAAGTCGTAAAATATTGAAGTAAATATTGAATTAATAATAAAAGCAATTTAAAATACTATTGGACATCTCTAATACGTTATAATTTCATGGTCATATAATTGTCAACCTTTGATTTTCATTAGTTCTATACTAGTATCTTTGTGAAACAGGTCCCTGTGCAATCTCTGTTAACAAGTGCCTTGATAGAATAAGATTAACCAATTCAAAAGTAAATTCAGGTAATATCGAAAAAGGCATACTCCATTAATCGACCACAGTCAATAAACAGTAGTCATTAATACGTTCTTACTAATTTAAGGTGAGATAGTATCTGAAGTAGTAATACATTTATTTTATTGTAACCGTTAGATTTGATACTCTTCATATAAGGAAGAAGAATGTGAAAATTAATTATTATAACGATGTACAAATAAACTTCCTTTTCCTTCCAACAACTGACCAACATTAAAATGAAAACTAAACTTTACAGATGCAACGTTGGCTTTATCACGGTCAATACGATTCTCGGTTTTTAACTTACTATTTCACTGTGATTTTCTCTACTTCTTAATAATTTGAGGTAGTTTGATATTTTACTGTAAAAGTTTTGTTGTAGTTTTTCTAGAGACTGGATTGACTCGGATTTCCTGTGGACCTACTTCGATATGAGATATTTGATGGATCAAACTAGGCGAAATAAAAAGATTTAATTAACAATAATTAATGTTAAATCCGTCTGATGTAGCTAATGTATCGATTCGTCTTTCAACTTACAATTAAGAAATATAATAATAATAATACATTAAAAATGAAACTTCCGTGCTGCGATTTGTACTAACAGATAAGATTGAACGAAAATTTGAACTAGGCATTTAATTTTCGATCTTGTGTCATCAAAGTTCAATTGTTTATAAGCAGGCATTAAGTGTTTATTCAATTTTATACATAGAATGGGATAGAATGAATCAGATTTAACTTAGCATACAAATATTTAAGCTTTGATGATCAGGTCTATGTTAGAATTACAAGCACTGTATTAAATATATCAACTCTTTTGATAATAACAAGTGCAATCTTTGTTCTAAGTTTCCATTTAACAGTGGTGCCTAAATATATGATTTTACAACCTGATCTACGCAAGCTATTCTTGTTAAAAGCTAGAAAGTTCAAGAGATTTTTAGGAATCACAATAAGAAATATATATATATAAAAGGAAACGGGAACAGAAGAGGTTGATTTTTTTAAATGTTTAAACAGTGGGAGCCAAACATCAAAATTTGAACTTAACATCAATCTAGTACTTAGAAAGTATTACTAGGAAACAAAATGGTCACTGTCTTTGAGATATTGTTCATCGTCGTTTAATTTGAGCAGCTATTTCTCTGAAGATTTACTTATAAGCCCATATATTGACATACGCTACCGATGTATGCGGATAGAAGCTTTTAAGAATAATAATAAATATTTAATTTTTTCACTAATGTAATTAAATTAATTTTACACAAAGAAACAGCAGAGGAAACCATAATAATATCCGAGAAAAAGTACACTTGAGGTAACCACTCTGTATGCAAGAAAAACTAATTACAGAGCACGGAGCTTCACGGAATTTGTTACGTAAACTAATGTTCCAGTTACGAACCACTGGAGCATTTAATATATTATCAACGACGTGCTTAGCACAAAAATCTACAATAACTATTAGTTGAGAATCGTTTCGTGTTTTAGTACATATGACTAACCTTTGATGCTCAAGATTTTCCTGTAAATGCTATTCTGGTTCCAGTAAGCAAACTTTTACTTCTTGAGTAAAGCTAAATGTGGCAACTAGAATTATGATCGTCATTCCGAGTGAAGACGAAATTACTCGCAAAGTATTATCGAATAGGGTTTCCATATATAGTATCCCACATTTCTTCTATGAACTCTTCGGATACTAGTCTCATTCATAATCTAAAATGCTATTTCAATAAGAAAAAGAAGATAGTTGCAGAACTGAGTATTCAAGATATGTATATAAGAATTTAAGGCACGAATCCGATAGAAAGTGAATATTCGTGAAGCGTGGTGTATGAGAGAAGTGAAAATGAAGAAGAAACAGCTAACAATTTTGTTCACAAAGAAAAAGTGATTACTTATACACTGACATGCTATCTTGATATTATTTAAAATTACTACTAAATATACTTTGATCATTTACAAGACAGTAAGAATGAATCAAGATTCCTTTACTCATATATCTATCCATCAAATAACAAAGAAATAGTACTCACCATCAGTTTGCTCGAACACTTCGAGTTTAAGAGTTAACTCATCAATCAGTGTGTTCAGATAAAAACATAGAATAGTAAACACACTTTATTAAATTCTTACACTTAGGGCTAGATATGTTTTTATCTGTAGTTGATTATACTTTCCTATGTATTTTCTTGAACATATCAGTTGATGAGTTATGCTTAAATTCGAAACGTAGTACTGAATATTCACGATAAACGGGATGGTGATTACTCTCTTTTGATATTGGTAAATATATATAGCTTCCGTGATCAATATCTCGATATAAAATATTCTAGTTTTGTTGTAGTTTACTGCGAACTATGAATACCAAGTCTGAAATTATTAACATCGAGTCGTTTTCATGTGCAATGTCCAGCAAAATTACGAGAGACCACATAATTATCAAATGTTCGTCTTTCAATTTTAAATTTACTGCCTACATTGTACTTCAATTATTATTAATCGTAATTTAGTAGGACTGTTACAATTGTCTGTAAGTTATAAATTTAAGAATTGGAAATTACAACAAATGACCCATTTTTACACGTGCAAATTTGCAGAATAATAACTTTAAACATTCTAAGAAACAAAGGATAGTATAATTAATAATATTCTGTATTATTATTATTATAATAATTTGCATAATTTTATTGCTTACAGAAAAATAGTTGGCTTCACAGGATGAAATAAACTGGACATTTAATTAGGACCCTTATTTCTGTAATATACTATATACACGTACTTGACTTGTAAATTTCTTTATGGTAGACGCAAACTGAGTCTGCGAATTCTGTCGGGATATTTCTGGTTCCTTCTACCATTGTATCCATTTTATCATCACTCCACCATTTTATTTTATTTCATTCACCTGTAGGCTATAGAAACATATCGAAAATCAAGATAAGTCGAAAGTGAGAAATTAAATCAAGACATACAGCACGATCATTTTATTATTAAGGGTATTTACAGTAGTAAAGGAATATTGCAGAAAATTCATTGGCAAAGGGCGAGGAACGGTGGTATGTGGGTGCACAAAGCGATTCACTGAAGATCTGGAAATATTACTCAAAGAACAAGTCAAGTATTAGATATGCAGGACAACAGATGATAACATAACAAAGGCCAAAATAATGACGAAAACAAA
Organism: Thermobia domestica; assembly: GCF_964235325.1. Lineage (NCBI taxonomy): Eukaryota > Metazoa > Arthropoda > Insecta > Zygentoma > Lepismatidae > Thermobia > Thermobia domestica. The sequence continues at coordinate 23,896 of NW_027657334.1, read as the reverse complement.
ATAGATGGATAGATAATGCAGTGGAACTTCGAAACAGAGATTGTGACGGGACGCAAAGGAATGGCTAGAGATGAGGAGTTGCGGTTGCTAGTATATGAGATTAAAGCTTGTCTGCAGCGCTAATGGGTAACTACAGTTGGAATCGATGACATAATCTTGTAATTCAGCTTTCTTAGAGGCGAGGTAGTGTGGTGGGAAACAGTCGATGCTGTGAGTATTGACCTTGATGATCTCCGCATGAGCCAACTGTACCGGATTAGGCCTCGGTCGTGGTTCTGAGCTCACGTTAAAAAGTAGGTAATGTCCTTCAGAGTCTTGGTGCTGCATAAAGATGTAAAACACAGAAGATTAAATTTCAATAGGGAATTACAATAATACGGATGTCTGAAGTTTTTCCGACATCTGTATCTTTAAGTTTCAAACTTCCTTCATCAAACAAGATATCTCAAATATAGAGCTTCCCCACTCGGTTGCGGCACCTTGGGTGTCACGTGGTAGTATCTAACATGTCGCGACATTTTGTTATAAATTCGGAATATAAAACGAATGAAGAACTTATGATAAAATAATACTAAATTTCCTTGTTGTCGTTCAGTGTATTAACTGCGTGGTCAAAATATCGATTTCTGCAATTTTGTGCGAGTAACATTCAATGATGGTACTTGATATGCGTGTTCATAATGCTGCGAACTGGCGACATTGATCGGTTCATGTTTTAACTCTTCGAACCTTGACATCTCAGTAAGTTACGAGAGTGCGAGATTGTAACGCTTGCCAAGCCAATGTAAGTCATTGAACTATCACATGAAAATACTACTTTTCAGTGTTATTATGAATATGTAAATGTAAAGTTTTGTATACGAAAACGGTGTTTAATGTATTACACTTGAAAAATTCTCTATATAAATTAACACGTCTTTGAAATATGCCATTTTTGGTACAACAGAATCTATGTATTATAATAAACATCAGTGAATGAGTAAGTGTGTGTACTAATAGGGTATTGCCTTAAGGAAATAATTGGAAAGCACTATTGTAGTAATATACTAAAATTTGTCTTTTTAGCTTGGGACCATAAAAGCCTAAAACATTGATTTTAGTTATTATAAAATTTTTAATTTAATTTTAAACAGTCACCTACTGTAGACTAAAGATGATGATAATAAAGACGGTGAAAGAATTAGTGACCTGATGATAAAATATAAGGAAACAGAAAAAAACACGGAAAATGAGGCACAATGTTATTAATCACAAACTCACATGGGTTGGAATCGAACCTGTGATACTTAGCATTATAGGTGAGTTCTCAAACTTCATTTTGTTCTTAAATGTTGTTTCCTTCTGGAGAACAAATTTCACTATTGTAGTCAGAAACAATAATAAGTATAGGTTTGAGGTATAAAAAATGATAGCTCCAATTTATAGTTAATATTGTTTCTGACTGTACATGTGGATAGATTTCTTATTGATTGTCCTTGTAAGAATAGGTAACAATGGAATGTGCAGTTCTACAAGAAACTTCAGATCATATTTATACATTTCGTATCTGTATTAAATATTCGAATTTTATTAATAAAATTTCCTTTTAAACATATAACAATACACTTCTTGTATACATATACTCTTATTTTTAAACAGCTCAACATGAATTGTTATATTCGAATTTTTTAATTGTTATATAGTTTTATTTCTGTCGGTTACTAAAACTAAAACAAATTTCCTAGTTTCTATCTAGCCACATTACTAGATACTTTGTACACTTAACACTAATGGTAATTAACAACGAATCAACAAAATATAGTTTTTAAGAAAAATACATGGTCAGGTACACGTAAAATAAAGCAACATAAAATATATAGTCATTACAACAGTTTGCACGACCCACTCATATTAATCCCAAATTGATACCTTTGATACATGTATACATCTACGGATTTCTAACATTACGCCTCTGTTCTCCTATGAATATTTGCATCTCGCTTCACATTCTTTCCTCGCAGAACAAGACCTTGTCCAGGAGATTTATGCACATCCTTCGTAGGTTCATCGTCAGCTGACATCAACTAAAAATAGAAGTAACAAAACTTCAGAAATTATATTCTCACACTTTGTACAACAGACATTTTAAAAGAAGGTCTAAACTAAAAGAATATTCACGGATCCATGGGTTACGACAGTCTCGACAGACAACGTTTCGAGTTTACGACGGTCACTCCTATAAAAACTTAAAAGAGTGTATTTTGGCTTACAACGTTCGCATCGTCGCGTTTGGATTTCACGGGAAAACTGTTCGGTTTACATGATGGAAGAATGCGCACTAACGCAGCTAGAGGTAGAGAAAGTTGGGGTCCCCAGTTAACTCAGCTATGCCATTTTGAACTTAAAGCGCAAGTGTCTGTTTATGGTGCTTTGCTTGGCGCAATTTCACCCTTATCATAGCTGCTAATGAAAACCAAAGTCAGTTTTTTCTCGCGTCTTAGTTATGTTTTAGTGTTAGAGATTATGATTTTATACCTGTGTTAGGATATATAGCTTAGACTAACTAGGGTATGTTTCGACGTCAAAATTCAGGTTACGTCACTGTCATACGAATGGAACTGTATCGCAACCCGAAGATCCCCTATAATAAATTTTCGCGAAATTAGCAACATTGATGTCTTGTCTTTGCTTAAACAGAACTGTCTTGGACCAAGCGTATGTGATGTGTAATAAAGGCCGACGTTGATTCTTACCCCACCTAGTGCAAGATTTCAACAATATTTTGTTTTATTAATGCTGATATTAAATACCCAGGCAACATTATTGACAATGCATTATCATATATTACATGAGCATCTGTTAACAGTAAATTAACACGTCGAGAGCTCTGACGTGGTCTCCGAGGTCAGACAGTATAGCAGGGAAGATATTTTTCTACGTGAGGTGAAACTGTATGGTAGTTTGGGCATCTTTAACTCTACCAGATATAAGTTTCAGCGTGGTCCGGAGTCCGCGTAACCGTTGGTGATTTCAGGGGGGCAAATCTACTCCCATATCAAATTTCGATACTGTTATGTCTGCTATCACTATTCTCGCAATGCTACTTTTCACTCCCCCCGTGCACTTAAAAGTCCCCATGGGAGGAGTATTTTGAAATCACTACTATATGTAACTAAGCGAACTAAACGTACCCTTAAACTGAATGACAGAAGCACAGATCAAGATGACAGATATACTAGTTTCTTTCCCTCTAACCTTCTTATGTAAGTTCTCCTGAGTACTGTATATTTTCATACTGTGTTTTTCAAGTGGGTAATTGTTTTATTTGTAAGGATAAATATAGTATTATGGTTGAATGAAACAACCAAGTTGTAACTGAAGATACAGGCTTCTCAGGGCTTCTTATTTTCTGTATCCTTTACTCCATGACTCCTACTCATAATTCCTCTATAACATGATCACGATAATAATAATAATAATAATAATAATAATAATAATAATAATAATAATAATAATAATAATAATAATAATAATAATAATAATAATAATAATATCATCATCATCAGCAGCAGCAGCAGCAGTAATCTACCATTATTGGCAGGTCACTTGTCGCAACTGAGAAGTTTCCATGCTCCACGTCTTCAAATACGATTTTTCTGTTTTGATATCGCCCATCAATTGTAAGCCTCCTTTACTCCCTCCCTCTCTTTCCTGCCACCATACTCTCTAGCACGTTTCTTCTTAGCCAATGTCACAAACAGTTTCTCTTCCTCTTTTCAACAATATCCAAATTGTTCTTTTTCTTTCCCACCATTTCTAGCACCGTCTCATTCGTTTTTAGCTCGACCCAGCTAATCTTCTCTATTCTTTTCTACATCAACATTTCGAAAGTTTCCAGTCGTTTTTCATCACTTTTGCGGAATGTCCATGTTTCTGCCCATACAATACAATACTCATTAGATTTATATGCTTGGCCCAAATTCATGCACATACGGAAGGGAGAAAATAAAAATGGCTACACAATTGGACATTATAGTTATCTAATGTTACGTAAAGTTATTATTATGTAAGATACCAACAGGTTCTGAAAAGTTTCAAAGAATTATTTGAAGTTTTTATCATTACTAACATAATTTGAATAGAATTTTTTTAGTGCTTCTCTCACTACAACAAATTTTCAAGAGAGCGGAATTTATTATGTTTTAGGAAAACTGACAAAATAAGTACAGAAAAATAAAGCGTATTGCAAAATAAATTACAGTCTATGAGGTATTCAGATGCAAGATTCCAAAACAAACCATAACTGCAATATATCTTAAACTGGCATAGTAGCCAAAATTAATCATCTTGATTGTGACGAAAAATTATTCACAGAGATTTGTAAATAATTGATTTGCTAGAATTCAAATATAATCAGGGTTGGCAAAAACCATGGTTTTTATTAAAAAAACCAAATAAACCGGTTTTTTTTTGGTTTAAACCAGGTTTTTTTGGTTTAAACCAGGTTTTTATGGTTTAAATAATTTGCTCTATATATTCATATCATATATGGACAGAAATAAGTTTGTTTCGCCTTGATGTTATTATGCAACAACCGGGTTATGCTGGAAGGGGTCACATAAGCTTAAAGCGGAATAAAAACCGCTTCTCGAGTTACATCCGAGAGAAATTGTCCTCCATTTGAACTCGGAACCAGGACTAATTGGCCACAAATGCGATACGTCTGCCGACTCACTCATGAAGGAATCCTGATAAAAAAAAATACGTTGTACTGATCTTTACATGCTTCTTAATATAACTGTCAAGAGTCATTTCAGGACAAAAAGATAAACAGTTGCACAAGTGAAACCATTACACAGAATTACATATGAACAATTTCAAAGTACTACGGAGTACAGAAGAACTAATTTAGTTCAAGTTAGTTAACAACGACTTTTATTGGTCTAAATTAAAGAAATACACCGACTTAATCTGCATATCAATAAGAAAAGTGAGTAAAGATACGAATTATTATTTGAGAATTATTTGGCCCAGACTCATTTATACATAAATAGATACCAAAGATACTTATTTCACTAAATGCCTCTCGTGGGGTCTGTATGACCCTCCCCCCCCCACACACAAAAAGTACGGCATTTTCAGTTTTTTTAATCAATAGTAAACATTGAAACGCAACAATATTTAGAATTTTTCTTCGATTGCAATTACATAACAATAATAACAACTACAAAAAATCACAAAATAAACATTTATAAACTTATAAAAAGAAGTTGCTTTTGTAGTATATTCTTTTGGAGTAATGAATGGGGAATTTAGGTCTGAATATAATACGAATAATATACGGGAGTGAAACGTGATAACCCACAAATGTGTGTTCATCAAGATTTTACAACACACTTTTACGAACATTTTTTTGTTGTTTGGTTTAAACCAGTTGGTTTTTTTGAAAAAACCAGCTGGTTTAAACCTTGGTTTAAACCATGGTTTAAACCACCTTGGTTTAAACCAGCCAACCCTGAATATAATTAATTCCAACATTACTTTATTGTCTTAAATTACTTCCTCTGTCGAAAAAGCGGTTTCACTGTTGGATTAAGAAAAAAAAGCGTAATGAATGCCAAATAACTCTGAAATTATATATATATATATCCTTTAAGATAAAATATTTCTGATAAATGTCACCCGGCTTACTACTTAGCTAAATGGCTGCATAAACTTATTAATAAAACTACAGAGAATTCCAAAGTGATTACTATTACAGTACGGTTTTAGAAGTCAAAACAGATATTTGTTATTTAATTTCATCTAAAAAATATAGCAACTGCAATCATAGAATTACAGATGTATACATCCTATTCCTATTCATCTTGAGATTTCATGCACTCAAACTTTCCTAGCGTCAAACTAACTCTGAGGTTATATGCTTATGGACTGTATATGATAAATATCACATAAATGAAAAGAAAGCACTCATCTCTGTATCCTAATGAAAATTTAATTTTATATAATTTCGATTCTTGCTGGAATCTTTATCAATAACGCTTCGCGCAGTTGCATTGACTTTCATGTAACTACGCGAAGTGTTATTGAGAAAAATTCCAGCGAGGATCGAAATCATATAAACTCAAATTTTGAACACGATACAGAGGTGAATGTGTTTTAATACTTTAAATTTTTAAATCTATAAACTTGTAAAGTAATTAAAATATCAGATTTTTTAAAGGTCATTTACCTATTGGTGAGCAAGCCAGTCTTTTGGATACCAGTCCCAAACCCGGATAGATAAATGGTGAGGGTTGGCGAAAAGGAGAAAATAAATGTGCTCTGCATGCACGAGACAAGATGGACAGGAAGTATTTAAAAAATAATAAAAATAAAAATAAATAAAAAATAATAAAAAAATGACACTTGGAGAAGGATACATGCTTTTCTATAGTGCAGCAGGTGAGACGAAAAGGGACGATTCTGGTGAACAGAAAAAGTCACATAATTATGAGTGTGAAATAGTAAATAGGTGGAGGGTTGATCACAATAATATATGAATATATGCTCCTCAAGCAGTGAAGAGAAAGAGAAAGAAAACTTCTGGATGGACTTGCACTAAATAATGACGGAGATACCAGATGATGAGAGATTAATTGTAGGAAGTGATTTTAATGGTCATATTGGAAGAGGTAGCAGTAAGGACACATCATAGGGAAGATGGGGCAAAGGTGAAAGAAGTAGACAAGAGGCGACGAGGATTGTAAAACATGTTGTAGTTTTTGACTTTCCTATTTTTTAAAAAAAAGTAACCATAAGAACGGCATTGGGGAAAGTCAAATTGACTATATTATTTGTAGAAGACCGCTAATAAAAGAAATCAGAGATAGGTGATAAATGGAGAAAGTGTGACAGCACTGCGCAGATTGTTGGTGGGACTGGGAGATGACGGATTGTAAAAACAAGAAACTCCCGTGGAAACTGGAGAGAATGATAAAATAATGGAGACTAAAGAAAGAGGAGCTGAAAATGGAATTTAAGAGAAGAGTGCTAAATGAAATTAAGGTACCAGATAGTGTGCAGGAATGACGGGAGTTCATATAACACTGCTATAAGGATTGCAGGGGAGGTCTAAAAAAAGTATCAGGCAAACGATTGCCAGAGGGAAAAGAGACTTTATGGTGGAATGCTGAGGTACAATCGGAAATATAGGAGAAAAGATAAGGAAGAAGACATGGAATCTGACAAATAACGTGGAAGATAAGGAGGGATACAAATTGGCAAAAATCAGAGTCAAAAAGGCAAGAGCAAAAGCATTCATAACAATAAAATAGATTAAAGCCTAAAAGGGAATCGTTGTGCAGCATCAGAAAAGTATAAAGGGAAGATTCAACGACTACTTCAATAAGTTGCTCAACGAAGAACACCCAGAGATATATATTAAGATGGATCGGCAAGTGGAAACTGAATTACACAAAATCAAAAATGGAAAGGCAGTACGAGTAGATCAGATCCCAGTAGAGGCATGGAAAAGTTTGGGCAATGGCGGAGTTGATATTTTATGGGATCGGCCAGAGGAATGGAGGAAAAGTGTATTGATGCCAATCTACAAGGAAAAAGGGAATGTCAAGGAAACTATAGAGGGACAAACGAACGTTAATATCCCATACAATGAAGATCTGGGAAAGAGCTGTTCGGAACAAAATACGGCAACAGACAAGTATAGGAGACCAACAGTTTGGGTTCATGCTCGGAAGGGGAACACTGGATGCAATTCTCGTCCTAAGACAGATGACTGAAAAGCATAGAGAGTGGCAAAAAAGAACAACATGTAGCGTTTATAGGTATATGACAGAGTGTCTAGACAGGAAGTATAGAGATGCATGAGAAAAAAAAGTATATATGAGGACAGCAAATAAGATGTATAGGGGTGCAGTGACTGAGACCAGGTAGCGTAAGAACAGAACGATTCCTTGTAAAGGCTGGATTACACCAAAAGTCAGCACTCAGCCTGTATGTTGCGTCATGAAACACGCTGTTTAGAGATAATATTGTTCTGGTTGAAACTTCTAAGGAGAGGCTCGAGAGGAGATTGGAAGAAGGAGAAAGGTATTGGAGGGAAGAAGAATGATGAAGATCAGAAGAATAAAAATAGAGTACTTGGCATTGGGGGCAGCAAGTAACAGTTTGTAAAACTTCACGAAGATAGGTTATCAACAATAAAATTTAGATACTTTGTATTATATGTTGAGAGTGGTGGGGAGCTGTCTGCTTAGATTCAACATAAATTACAAAGTGGGTGGTTGAACTGGAGAAATATGAGTAGAGAGATACGTGATAGGAGAGTAAACTGCAAGATGAAGGGGAGATAGTACAGAAGTGTGGTAAGGACAGAAATGGTATACAATTCAGAAAACTGGGCAATTACAAGAGTAAAGGATAAGAAGATGGATGTAACAGAGATGAATGACAGGGGTGACGAGAATGGACGGGATCTGGAATGATTACATCAGCGGAATAGTTAAAGTAGGCTCAATCAGGAAGAAGATACAAGAGAACAGGTTCAGATGGCTCGGGCACGTGAAGAAGACTGTGATAAAGAGATTCGATGAATTGCAGATAGAGGGAAAGCGAAGAGAAAGATCCAAAATATGATGGAAAGAAAGGATTGAAGAGGACTACAGGGAGAGTGAATGGAGTAAAGAGGAAACAAGAAACACAGGGGTATAGAGGAAGAGAATAAAAGAAAATGCCAACTCCACACAAACATGAGATTAAGGCACTAGGAAAGAAGAAGACAAATGGGCGCTTTACGTATTTTATATTAAAGAAAACACTTTTGGTTAGTTTTAAATAATTAGTAAACAGCATTAAAACTATCCGAAACAATACAAAAGCATCACTAAGCGATTATTTAGATCGCATGCTTGAATTGGGTGTGTTGCCCTACTACACACCAAAGTTATCATAATTTTTTTTTTTTAAAGATCGGTACGAAGCCAAATACACCGGCAATGGAAACCGATATGCTGTCTATATATCATCCAACGAAAAAATTATATGGCTGATCGTATGTCTCTATGGGTTATACCGCCGAGAAGTTAATTTCTTTTCTTCTTTTAAAATGTCAATATATACAACAGAACTTTTTTGTTTTATCTCTCAAAATATTCAGCCCTCTAAAATACACTGCATTGTGCACGTGGTCTTAAATACGAGACTTTCCACGAACCTGTTTAGCTATAATAACAGCTACAATACTTGTCTCTCGTGATTTTTCCATTTTGTTAACGCCGGTTCTAGTAACTCTTACATACTTCAGAGCAGAATAACTAATAATGCAGGAATTTTGTGAGAAGAACAAAAAATAATTCATACAAGCAAGGAACTTTGCACAGTTGTAGTACTTGATCTCCTTATCAACATACTAAGTCCCCTAAGATTGACCATAAGCTTCGGCCACCATATTGGAAAATGGCCGCCGATTTTTAGTGTTTCGTCGATAACTCCACAATGAGCAGAGATAGCATAAACTATAAAGAGTGATGATATGTAAAGAATGAAAAAAAAAAAAAAAAACACATTTTGGTGTATAATACATCTTTCTATCTTTATTCGTTCAGAAAATATGAAGTTTCAAGTAAGAAGAACTTTGTTATTCTATGCAGATGAATGTCTTGTCAATATTATCTCTGCTCATTGTGGAGTTATCGGCGAAAAACTGAAAATCGGCGGACATTTTCCAATATGGCGGCCGAAGCTCAAGGTCAATCTTAGGGGAATTTTAGTATGTTCATAAGGAGGTCAAGTACTACAACTGTGCAAAGTTCCTTGCTTGTATGAATTTTTTTTATATAAACCCTTAATTTTGACTTAAAATTCCTGCACTATAAAATCAATGATAAATAACTCAGTGATCAGACTACTATTATGTTATCTGAACTTAATTATTTTAAAACCCAAATTTCCTCTCGAATCTTCTGATTTCAAATTCCTTAATTTTTATAATTTTCATGTATTTGGTAACTCGATGTTTCCAAGTTTTGTACAGAATTTTAAGCTGATGAATTTAAAGGATGAGGAAAAATTATGTATTTACTAAATTTAATTTCATTTCTTTGCTACTTATTCGGTTGTTCAGTTCTCTTTCGTGAAAACACAGTTCATATTTTCTCGTTTGAGCGATGGGAAAATTGAAACAAATAATTATTTATTATTCGTAATTTACTTCCTAATTTTGTCATATTACAAATTAATAAAGTAAAAATACTCTTAACAACACAAGTAGTTAGAGATGCAAAAAAGCCAGCTTTTTTGAATCGATGGTTTTTTGCACATAAAAAGCCGGCTTTTTTGGGAAAAAAACGAGAATTTTGGAAATTTTGGCTTTTTTCATTTTCATGATTTTTCTGTTTAAATAGCTTTCTTATAGTATACTCTAAAGTTAAATAAAATTGCATGACCTGAATGCCATATTTCACTCTGAAATTCACCATCATGATGGATGGAGCACATGGTTTATGAATTAAAGTAAACATTAAGTACGTAGTATTTGAGGGCAGTTTTAGAAGCTATTTATCTTCATTTTAACTTCTGAATTATCGACATTTTTTCTTCTCTAGATCATTTCTTTTCAGTCATCCGTGTTTCACTTCTTAGAGCTTAGTACTCTAGCTTCTAGCACATAATTAAACTTATGTTTTTCAATATATCCATCAGAGCGTACGTTTTTCAATATATCTGTCAGAGCGTACTTCCACATTTCCGTTATACTGTAGCTGTGCAATGATTTAACAATAATCTTCCAGACACAACCTTGAATACCATTTGATAGAAATAATCATTATCGAATTTAGAAAAATATTTGGGAGTTTTTTTTTTCTGAATAATGTTTGATTTTTTTTAAAATTTCTAACTTTTATTTAAGAGGAGTTTAAGTTTATGAGTACAGGCATAACAAATATTTCGTTTCGTTTGTATATTCAGCTATAATCTCCAGATACAACCTTGAAGACCATTTTATACTAATAATCAGTGGCGGATTTAGAAAAGTATTTTCGGAGGGCTTTTCTTGTTAATGCTTAGTTTTTCTAAAAATTCCTAATTTTTTTATTTGAGGACAGCTTGAAGTTTATGAGTAAAGGCAAAACAAATATTTAGTGTGTTTTAGAAATTCCGTAATTTCGGGGTAGAGGCTTCAATCCGGAAGACTTCCCCACCCTAACCCTCTTCGCAAATCCATCACTGCTGGTAATTAATAATAACAAATATTTAAAAACGATTAGAAAGTAAGTCTGCCAGGACTCACAGTACACGCACTATCTCTACATTCACAGATGGAATTAAGAAACACTTTGTCAAAATAGTCGAATGCGGGGTTGAATCCCGGACTTCACGATAGAAGCGCGAAAGCTATCCACTCACTCATGTTTGTTGTGCAACTTTGCTTAACTTAAATGTATTCTCTCTCTCTCTTTCTCTATGGCCACAAAAACTCTCTATTGACTTCTGTCCTTATCCAATTCAATCCAGTTTCTACTCTGTATTCCTATTTCTGCTAGATCCATCTTAATATTGTCCTCCCATCTGGGCCTAGATTTTCCTAATGGACGTTTCCCGATTGGATTTCCAGTTAAAACTTTGAAAGCGTTCCTACTTTCTTCCATTCTGGCTACATGACCGGCCCACCTGAGCCTCCTAGACTTGATGACTCTAACGATGTTTGGTAAACCGTATACATTATGTAGTTCCTCCTTATGAAGTTTCCGCCATTCCCCATTCCCCTTCCTCTTGGGTCCAAATATTCGTCTCAGAATTTTATTCTCAAATAATTTCAGTCTGTGTTCTTCCCTCAGAGTAAGCAACCATGTTTCACAACCGTAAAGCGTAACAGGCAAGATTATAATTTTATATATTTTAAGCTTTAAATTCCTTGACAGAATTCGCGACGACAAAATGTTTTTAACTGAATAATAACAAGAATTTCCTGATTTTAGTCGACATTTAATTTCTTTGTGGGTATGATTTTGGTCTGGTAATACTGATCCAAAATATTTGAAAGTATCCACTGTGTCGAAAGTATTAATTGATATTTTAACATATTCATAATTTGCCGTATTACGATCCTTGTGAACTTCCTTGTATTTAGATTTCTCTCCATTTACTCATGTCCCTGCAAGCGTTTAATAAGGCCTCTGCATTTCTTTCGATTGTTCTATCAGATTTACATCATCAGCATACACCATAATCTGGTGAATATCCTTCAACCCTAGGCCCTCGTTCCTATCTTTGATTTTTCTTATAGCGTACTCCGGAACAAAGCTGAATAATAACGGCGATAACGCATATCCTTGTTTCAGGCCAATCTCGACGTGGAAGCTCGCATTTTTCTACTCGGACTTTACTCTGGAATTCATTTAAACACTTAATAAATCTAGCTTTTTCGGTATTCCAAATTCTGTAAGAATGTTGTACAATGTTTCCCTCCTAACCGAGTTGTTAGCCTTTCTAAAATCAATAAACAGTTGATGTACTGGGTAATATATGCCCATTTCTCTTCGAGTATTTGTCGAATGGTAATATCTGGTCGATTTCGACCAAATTCACACTGATAATCTCCAATAATTTCATCTGCGTATCGGTCAATCTTATTAATAGAATGTTGAGAGAAATACCTCGATAATTATTACAATCAATTTTATCGTCTTTCTTGTGAATTGGAACAGTGATTGATTCTTCCACTCTTTTAAAATGTATTCCATAGTTTTTCTTTTTTGTAAAAAAAAAGTTTCGTAACTATATGTTGAATTTTCTTGTTAAAAATTTAGAAACATTCAGCATTTGGTAAACCGTGATGGTGGTTATATATTCTACAACCTAGAAAACCATACGCTAAGAGGAACCGTCTATTACGTATATGATCCATGAACAGAAAATTCGATACTTTCCCGATTCTGAAGAAGCTTAACTAGCAATCAGTGCATTACAGAATTTCGGAGCTTTACCGATTTTGCAGATCCGAAGCACCTGATAGGTGGTAACAAATTATTATGTATGTGATCAATCAGTGAAATATTTGTTCGAAATATTCATACAATGTATATGAAAATTAAAACTTAACTGAAAAATTTCAAGAATGTACAGAACCACCCGAAACGAAACTCTTAATGTCTAGATTTCTCTCATGTTTTTCTTTATTTTGCTTCAAAAAGGGTGTGTGATATATTTTGAAGTAAAATACTGCATACAATTTTGCTAGTTATTTGTGTATCATTTTTTAAAAGTACTTGTTGTATATAAGAGGTTAAACTATTATTACATATATTGGTTAATCCTTTAGAATTCATAATGTAAATATGTTAAGGATTTTAAAAAAAATCTTTGAAATTCTGGGCTTATTTTCGAGGTTTCATACTATTATCTGCATCAGCCACTATTTAAATGAGTTCTTTTTGTTGTAGAGAAGCGAACCGATGTCTGCTTTATCAGTTTAAAGCAAAATTTTCAAAAAAGCCCAAAATTTCCCAAGCAAAAAAGCGAAGCAGAAAAAAACGAGTTTTTTTTTCAAAAAAGCCGGTTTTTTCCGAGTCCTTGCATTTCTACAAGTAGTACTATCACGGTCAAAGGTTTCTTGGAGGTCTTATTAAATGTATAGACTACAAGGAACTTTTTACAATAATGACACATGTCTTGAAGTTGTCAGGAACTAGCGCTAGCGCTCTCTTATGATTGAATAGTTAGCGTTCCCGTGTTTGGAGTGAGAGATTTGTGATTGATTCTCGATGGAATCCCATGTTGTTCAGAACGCACGCTAAATTTTCGTCAATATCTCTCATAGCGTATGTGCTGAAAGAGAGGTTAACCTAAGTTGAAGTAAAACAAATACTATCATTAATTACTCGAAAAGAAAACAAGTTTATCTTACCTGAATAAGCAACATTCTTCGAGGAACCGGTGAGGTATTCAAATAACTACCGTGAACTAACAGATAGGAAAATATTACAACTTGTCCTTTCTTCGCCCATAATGGCTGTGCTTTTTCTAATGCGAATTTATCCTGAAAACAAAATCATAACATTAAATAAGGTACAAGGAAACTCTTTAACTTAGTCATCTTGGCGGCGCATACGTAGAACGATAGGTATATCAATATGTTATTAATCCTTTATTAACCCACTGGAGTCAGACATAAACGCCCTCCTCTAAACATAGAAAACCGATTCACATGTTGAAATGAAATCTTACGAGTTTACCGTACCGGTTATGCCGGTTAAGCTAAAGGAGACGGTGATGATGAGAAATGAATGACATTATGGAATGAGAGAGGGGAAAACGGGAGAACCCCGAGGAAACCCACGCACACGGTGTTTGTCCACCACAAAGTTCACTTGGCGCGAGCTGGGATCGAACCAGGGACCCTATGCACCAGAGTGAACACTCTACCACTGAGCCACCGCGGTTCCCACATTCATATGTTCTAGGGGTCTCCTACGCATGAATATTATCAAAAATTCATTAAAAATAAATAAATATTATTGTAAAGGTAAGAGAAAATGTTCTACTTTCGTTTGCGTTGACCGGCTACACTTCGCTAGTTCTCATCACAATTTGATTTAAGCGTTTAAATGCTTCGCGCGATACCAGGTCGTCATATGATCCTAATAAGTTAGATGGACATACAAAATATGGTACATACATATACATCTATTTGTGTACAAAATGAAGCTGCAGTGCCACAGTGATTCAGTGGCAGAGCACTCATCTCTGATGTGTGGGATTCTTGGCTCAATTCCAGCTACCGCCAAGTGAACTTTGAGGTGAACAAACACTATGTGCATGAGTTTTAGATTTTTTTTAAAAAATGATAAGAAACACATTTATCAAATTACTGATTACAAACGCTGATTCATATGTGATGCTGGAAAAAAATATTTTAGGTTTTAGATGTAAATTTCTATTAATGTTTCATTCATTAGTGAACTTTACCTTAATAAAAATTATACAATGATGGGAACGCACTTAAAAACAGTCAGTAGTTATTCATGAATACGGTCCAAAGTTGCTATACAAGAAGGTCAAGAAGGTAATGATAGGTGGCAGAGATCATATTTTGGCATATCCCTAATATGTTATAAATATGTTCCAAACATATCAGTAATTCCTTTAATAGCATGTGAATGCTACCATGCAATGTCAGGGAAGGTACCCAGTTATACAGAAGTTGAATGTTTTGTCTGAGCTATGGTATCCCAGGGTCCCTGTAAGCTTTGCTTAGCTAGCGATAGTCGTTTTCAGTGTGTGGTTGGTGGTCAATTGACGTCGCAGCGGGTCTTACGTGTGCTTGATAGGGATTAGTTCTGGAGAACTAGTGGAACAGGGTAGGAGGCGTATACTGAGTAGAGCACGATTGTTGGTTTAGGGATGCACGGTATTCTACAGAAAAATAGGATCTAATTAGGTCAACGAACAACACTGATGTTATGAAAGTACGACGTACTTGGTCATATTTCCCTGAATGAAGGCTAGGGACGAGCGATATGTGTAACTTCTAGCTCCGTAGACCAAAATGCCAGGTGTAGGCCCTGTATAACAAGTACAAACGCACGTCTACGCATAAAATTGCCGCTGTGTCAGGGATAGTAGCGACTTCCATAGTTAAACATCACCGTCCTCCACTCGCATCACTACTACAGTCTCTCCGATACCACCGAAGACGTTTTCGACGGTGAGGAGGTGTCAACGATAATGTTGCAAGAGGAACATATGAATGTGGACCTATTCACGATGGTCCTCAATATACTGGCGGTTGCCGTCGAATCAGTTAGGGCACCCCGTACAGCTCTCCTATGTAGGCATTTTTCGGCGCATGGTGCAGACATGTGTGCTGTGGAAATCTACTGCTCCCACTGTGTACAATACCAATGGACTACTCACACGTCACGACTCACCCCATCAATAATTCCGCAGAGCAACCAACTGGACTCTTGCAGCTCTCCTACACGGCCACACTGGACGTAACTTAACTGCACAATAAGCAATCGTCGGCGTGTCCTGGAGGTGCAGACACAGTGTGTGATTAACACACAACGGATTCGCAATACACATAAATACACTCGTTATGCAGTAAAACAACCTTAAACTACTAAAGATGCTCTCTACAGACACTACAATCAATCCTATATAGTGGAGCGTTCGGACATTCAAACTTAAGATCAGTATGAGCTCTACAGACAGCGGTTCGAATTTCGCTCGGATCGGACGATATATACGAGGTGTTTTTAATTTGTTTCGACCAATATATATTCACGCCAAACTGATTCATCAAGATTAAAGATACTCTACAGTTCTGAAATTGTACTCATTTCTGTATAGTCGTGTAACAAATTCATGGCATTAATTTCATTCCACTCACAAATGTCTCTTTTAGTGTTGTAATTACCACAAACACCAGCATATTAGAGTGTACTTACACCACATCAAATTTTATTTTAAATATCCTTTATCTGTATTTAATATATAATTTTTTAAATTTATTTTCTTAAGCTTTAGTTGGTTAGTTACTATGTGTGAATTTGATTTGTATGTAACTTGACATGGCGACGTCTGGTTTCTATGCTTGGGAAAATTTGAAAATAGTCTTGGAATTTGAGGAATACGATATCAGATTCAAATTTTATATCAGGTATTTGCCACTACTTCAACGCAGAACAATCGAATAGAACATTAATACAATAATAAGATTCCTCGTGGTTAAATGGTTACGTTTGCTTACTTGGTTCTGGATACCAATGTTCGATCTTTGACCGAAATTCATATGGTTCGGTTAAATGTTATTTAGACTAACAATGCATATAACATCGGCGCCGAAAAGACGGTTAAAATTTGAAATAAATAAATAAATAAATAAAAAAAAGGCTAGGGGTGAACTGAACTCAGAAGGTACTGGCGTGCAGAGCTGTGGAACACAACATCTGTTGCCGAGCCGAGACTGTCTCTGTCGAGCTCGGCCATCTTTATTCCTTAGACGATGGACTACTACTCCTCAAAATTTCGATCAGATATGGTCAGTAGTTACCGAAAAACGAAGTACCACACACAAGGCTAGTCAAGCTCGGCCATCAAATATAGCAATCCCTATTCCAAAGACAATGGGCTAGTTGCTCACTAAATTCCATCCATCTTGCCATTATTACCAAGAAATAAAGAACTACATACAAGCCGAGTCGAATATGTCTCTGGTCGAGCTCGGCCACCAAATATACCGATCTTTATTCCTTCCTATTTCACGACGACCAAATTTTGTTTAAATCTGGGCAGTAGTTTCCCAGAAATAAAGTACTACATACACACCTGGAGTGAAACTATAATCTCCTGTATGCTTTCTCCGGAAGCTAATAAGTAAATAATAATAATAATAAAAAAATAAGACTGTCACTAATACTAAACAAAGAAAGAAAACCAAACCAAAAGAACATATTATATCCCATTGGTACAACACACACAAAATTTTGTTTAAAACTTCGAGAATGTTGGCTATATCAGTAGAGCAATAAAACTGGAAGTTGTACTAAAATGGCGTCATGCTCGAAAACGCGATTAAAATTATTATGTCCGGAACGTTCTTTGATATCTCAGTATTAAGGATATTCTACTAAAATATTCCAAATGATCAGATATATTTTTAGATGTAGGCATTTCTTCGACGTACAGGGTATTTCTGTACTATAATGAACGCTATATAAAACTAGTTACCTGGTCAACATAATGGTGTGTTCCAGTATCTGCTCCTTTATCTTCTAACGGTCCAAGTTTGTGTGATCCAGGGAAGACAGCAAGACCTCCGTTTTCTGGTGATGTATCATCCAAATGAATAAATACAGCAACCATCGAATGGTCTCGGTATGGGAAGTAATGATAATCCTAAATCATAGGATAATACTGTTAAATTCAGTACTTTGCAAGAGAATTAGCGAGTTTATATATTATTGAATTCAGCGATCAGTAGTGTTCTGTATATATTATTGAATTCACACATAAAGAAAACTTGGAGTAATACAAAATCGGTTATTCTTCCATTTATCATATTCAATATACAATTTAACCATCAGAGGTTTTTGAATGCAAACACTAGGTTGTTCAGTTAAGAGTTGCGGTACAGTCGGTGTGGTCTGAGTGGTTGAGCACCTACCTCAAGAGTGACAATGTATGGTTATTCAGGAAGCGAACTAGGCAACATACTGGTTAAAAGCATCAGCACAACCAGCCAGACTCGGGTTTGATTCTTGGTACAGTCGAGCTATTTTTCACTTTTTGAATATCAACAATCTCCCTATTTTCAAGAATGTTTTCGGCGCCTTCAGGTGTAATTGGAATATTGCACCTATCGAAAACACACCTAAAATCCTCCGTCGTATTGTTAACTGGCTTCTGTTAACTTAAAGATAGCAGCCACCTCATGTTAGTGTCTAGTGCTTTTAGAGTTCAGTTCTTCAACTTCAATGTCTCTATAGTTACTGATTATTCATTCTTACCATCAACAGAGAAGTTTATTTTTTCCCTACCAGAAGAAACATGATGGAATATAATGAAATTCATAAAAATCCGATAAATATTTTGCACGAAGTTAACAGAAGCAAGTTAACGCACTCTCAGGTAAAACTCTTTTGAGATTTATTATGAATTAGTTCTTTGAAATGCAAATTTGAACATATTAACTCTCACGTAGTTCTTAGTGTTTTTCTATAAATTTTCAGTTTTTACGTAAATTGTAATAAGTTCTGTAATTTCAAATTAAATAAAAAATTATACTTAATAGTACAGTTACCTGATGAGTTGGGAAGGGTGATCCCTTTCCTGGAGGTTTCACATGAGCTTTTGTGTGATGGAGAAGTATATTTGGCGTTTTCATTATGTCTTCCAATGCATCTAACATGTTCTTATTCAGTAGCATTCTTGAAAATACAGCAGAATGAAACTGGAGATTATGAATAGATTTGACCTGTAAAGGGAAAAATATATACTATGGAACACACAATGTATATCGTTCAACAAAATTATTTAAAAAAACAAAAAGTGACACATTTTCGTTAGCTGTGGACCTAGCTTTTAGATTCATTATGGAAGTTCTTGTTACTACCTCCCATTTCAAACAATTTTCTTTCTTATGGTTTTTTGCGATATATTAACATAGAAGCCAGAAGGTTAATTATAAATAATAGGAAACAGACGCAAGTTTCCTCTCCGATGTGATAAACATAGAAATATTAGCATACATAATAAATACGAGATATGCACCACAATTATATGTTTTATTGCTTGAGTTCACAAATGAATGTAATGACAAACAAATATTTTAAGATATGTTTGTGTGTGCCAAAGTTAAAATTTTTAACTGTATTCATTTTTTTGTAGGTTGAAAATAAGTGTTTTAAACACTGTTCTGAAATTATGGATTTCACCGTGAAGTAGTAGCGTGCCATGATAAAGGGTTTGTCTGCAAATGGTAAAAAGACTGTCGACAATCATCGTCAGTTGAAGGATATTGATGGATAAGTTTTTTTGCTAAGCACTGTTCAGAAGTAGGTTAAGAAATCTAAAAACTGCACGTGGTCAAAAAGCAGTCGATATTCGGCTTACGCTGATGGCCGTTACAGAAAATACTGTTTCGATAGTAAATTCGTGGATTTATTGGCGAGCAGGAATCAATGAAATCTGCCATTCTGAGCATCCAATTTGTGTCACCACCGCAGAAAGCATCACTCGTTTTAATTTGAGTTTAATGTGCTTTAACGTCCTTATCCAACACCGAGGTTACGAAGGGCAGAACCTACACTTAACGTGTGTTTTGAAGCACAATTGGGCTGAAATCCAGTGCAGCTGGCGGGTGCACAAGACATCATAAAAGATCAACTAGGAGCCGTTCTCCATAATACTTTCTCACTTACAAGATGCCTGGATTACAGGACCCGCGACCCGTTTCGGCAACACTACTCGTGTTGAGGTTTTAGTCACGGAGAAGAGAAAGCGAACAGTTGACGATATATCTAACCTTTCATGGTACAGCTGAAAGAACTGTGACAAATTACTTACAGTTGTTAACGGTCAGTTTACGTTGTGTCCCTTAACATCTAGATGAAGGGAAGAGGACCTCCCGCATGACAATTGCCAACACGGTTCTACACCCAACCATTGAGCAATTGTTCAAATTTGTTACCATAATGGATATTCGTTTATTCTCTCCTTCGATCCAAACAGTGGAAACGCTCTTCTTAGCCTCCATCCAACGAGTTTCGCCAGATATGATAGAATAAGAAAGCTATTTATGACATCTCTTGGGTTAAAAGAGGACTAATTCTGGTTAATTCTGTACCAAAGGGACAAAAGACCACTGGGCAATACATTGTTCATATTTTGGATAAGAATTATTTCTTGCAGTGCAGTAACATCAGCCACACGTCTTACAATTCTTAGATTTTCTCTACTGGGACAATGCACTGTCTCAACATGGATGTACAGCATAATAACATTGACTGTTACCTCACTGATTTACCCCTGATATTCTGTCTTGAAGGATTTCCTGCAGAAAAGATGTTTCGCGTTTAGAAGGCCACGGGAGTGCCATTCTTTAATTTCTAAAACCGACTCCTTCCCCACAAAAGGCTTCCCTCCACAGACGCCTTTGATAGTTGAGATTGCAATGATGTGTAGAAGTCGACGGAGATTATGTTAAAAATGATAGAAAGATATCGCTTGAAAAGAAAAGACTGTAGAAAATATGGAGAAAGACATATAATTTTCATATGTAATAGTAAAGAAGTTTAAGGAGCAATATAACATCTAAAGTATAATTAAAAAGCTTAGAGAGGTTATTCAGGGTTCAGGCACACCATGGCAGTTAATCTTGGAGCCAGTGGATTTTCCCGAATCCACGTACTCACGGTACATTTTAATGTGGTGGCCTTTGGAAACTCTAGTACCTGAACGTCTTTAGAAATGGAGTGGCCAATATGCCTGGCTTCGACAATCTGGGCGCGCTCAAATGCACTGGGGTCTCGTGTCTTACCCATCTTGTAATCAACCGTTACTCATACAGTCCATACGAGGTCTGACGTTTTTGCTGTAACATGGTAAGTCATCCTATTACATTTGCTGGGCCAAGCACAGCGCCATTTTTGCAGAACGGGAGTTCTCTCTAATCCAGTGTTTTACGAGTGTAAATACGGTATCCGATTAATACAAGAAATATTTTACAGACTATAATAAATATTTTGCTAAAAAATGTGTACATGCGGGCGCTTATGAAGCTATTTGTTAGTGTGGAGGCTCATACATTGGTGTGACTATGACAAATATTGACACCAGGATGAAGGGAAACATAAAGAACTCTAAAGATCAAGGTTCTATGGTTTTAGATCTTTCAAAGCATCTAGGGATGTCCGATCACAGTATCAAGAAGGTTAAAATTATTAGGAAAATTACATCTCGTACTAAAAGAAATGTGTCCAAATAAAAATGATAAAACCCAAGTTAAATTTGGATTAAGGCAATCCGGACGAGAATTGGGAGTGGATTATAAAGGTTTTATTCAAAAATTTAATTTCCATCAATTTTGAACTTACTATTTATTTCTCATTATAAAAATACCCAGGGACGTGATAGTGGAGCAGATGGTCATAAGGTTACAAAGTAAAAATGTTCGTAAATTGATTTTGCCAATGAAGCAGTATACTAAATCTTGCTACGCATGTGTGGGGGATATTATTTTCAACTTAAAAAATACACTGGCGCAGCACAATTTAGTTTATTTCATCAGCACAGAAATCAACCTGTAAACAATTTTTACAATAGAGATAATAATTCTATCCATACAACTAAACATAAGAGGCCACGATGGGTCAATGATAAGGAGTCACTGCTTCGATCCCAGCTTGCACAAAGTGAGCCTTGTGGTGGACAAACACCATGTGCGTGCGTGAGTTTTTTTTCGAGTTTCTTCCGTTTGCTCCTACTTTCTTAATTCCATCATTTCTTTCATTATTATCATCACCGTCTCCCTTAGACCCAGAGCATTGTCACAGGAAGTTAAACTTAAAAGAAAGAAAGAAAGAATAACAGCAACATAAAAACTATTTTGGTATTACGGTCACTTATTGATTGTTTTATCAACACAATGGAATTTCTGGAAAATAAGAAAGTGTTGTTATTATTATTTATCGTCATATCTATGTGAATTTTTATTTTCAATAATATATGTATATAATTTAATTCTATAATAGTTCAAAAATTTATTATAATTTTTCACGCACATAATGACAAGCTCACAAAAACGGTTGTAAGTTATAATAGATTTATATAAATATAAGATTTTGATGTAATGTGGAAGTAATCAGTGTTTTTTTCTGAATTTTTGCTCTCTCCTTCACAGGAAATTTAACAAACTCAATGTTAATATTTAAGCGATACTTCAAACTGTTTTTAAGAAATGTACGGCTGAAGTGAAAAAAGCGATTATAGGTTTCTAGAAGTTCATCATTGTCGTCAACAAAACTAAATTTTCCAAGAATTTCATCAGTGGTTCATCAATTCTTCTAGGATACTTCCATAGAGAGAACGATCCTTACAATAAGTCCAGTCTTGCAAATAATAAGTTACTGATGAAAGTTGCAGAGACCACTCAGATTATCTATATATATAAAAGAGAACGCACAAATCCTTTGTGAACTCATCACGCTAATACGGCTGAACCAATTTCTTTCATTTTTGGGGGGTTATTAGGATTTGGACCCTAGATGGTTTTTATCATATCACTTTAATTTTTAATTACCAGTGTCTTGAGATAATTGACCATTCAAGTGTCCATACGTACAAATCCTTTGTTATTAGTTCATCATAGGTAAAAATAAACGTATTTATATGCAACCCGCATGACCATGTGACTCGGCGGGTTAACATAAATGACAGGCGATATAATGTTAACATTTACTGGAATCTACTATGGTTTTTATCATATCACTTGAAAGCGAAAAAGTAAAAATTATCTAATTAACAAGGTTTATTGCGTTCCGGGGTGACCGCAGCGAAGCGGGGTGAACGCTGCTAGTTATAACTAATCGCCTATCCGGACATACAAGATAAGGGCATTACATCAAATATGTGTCCTATTGCATCTAAGTAAATATTTTGCATTTACACTTTTACATTATATATTACCCTCCGTTTAACTTCACTAATTCTACATAGCAGAACCTCTGACTTCACGGAATCCATACCGACTTAGACTCCTTTTCCCCACCTATGACTTACTTTCCTGGAACTGACTCTACTTATTACGTACTTTAAACTTTTACCGTTATTGTTCTTAAATCGAATTATTATTTACTTTTTACTATTTACTCATTTACCTCAGTGGTCGAAGTCAGACGGTATGCCATACCGCCTCTGGTTTTTCAGTGATCAAGACAATATTTAAATAGCCCGTATGTTGAGTCAAAATCATAGTAAAACATACCGCCTCTGCTTTTTTCCCCACTTTGAACACTGATTTACCTATTAAATTATTTACTAATTTACTGTTCAGAGGCTTCGTTACCGGAACATAAAAATGTACTTCAATACCCTCAAACAACGCAAGGCTAGTTATATAACCAGGGCAGTCAACAAGTTCCCGGAATGTTGTTGCAGTTTTGACATTTGTGATGCAATCACAATGACTCTTGTACAGCACGGTCCTTAAGTTGACTAATTATCAATTTGACAAGTGTGAATAGGTTATAACAGGCAGTATACGAGTAATGTAGCTGGACGGAGGAGTGCGTGGTGATCAGTTGGCGCAATGTCGCAGTTCAAGCAACGCGCAACATCCAGTTCATGGGCAAATTGGTGAAATCTGCTTCAGATACTTTGATAGCCTTAAAACAGTTTACGGTGAAAATGCTTT
>NW_027657333.1:0-32010 GCF_964235325.1 Thermobia domestica | reverse complement strand
TAAGGAATGGAGTAGTGTAGGGGAACAACGTGAGACTACTGTGCAAAATGCCTGGGTTTGATTCCCAGCAAGTTTTTCTCTCACTTTTTCTTTCTTTGAAAGTTTATTTTTATAGCACAGGTAATTGAAAATAAGCTTGACTTTATTATATACGGCATTTCATTCCAACCGGACCCGCAACTAAAACTATTAAATCGAAAGGGCACTTTTCCACGTATCTTATATATTAAAATTATGTACGCTGCCGACGAGACAATTTTCAAAAGGTGCCCATTTGTGTGTGTGTATGAGCGTGTGTGCGCAGTAGCGTACGCAGGAATTTATTTCGGGAGAAGCCAAACACAATATAAGTGTATTTTATATTGAAATTCCTAAACTTGTCCCAAAAATTAGGCTAAATTTACTCTAAAGTTGGAATTTCGGGAGTGGTCCGGACCCCAAGGACCCACCCCCTTCGTACGTCCCTGTGTGTGTGTATATTTCCTTAAAATTAATATTTTATACTTTCCATTTGTGGTATTCACTTCAAATTTGGTATACGCATGTATCTTAACTAGGAACATAAAAGGGGAGAGAGATATTTTGAAATCGTTTCCGGTTTGAAGCAGACACTGTTGTTGCGAGACAAAATGTATTGTTGTCTTGTATGGACACTATATCGTGAAAATGATGCCCAATGTTTCTTTCAGACTCTTTTTGGGGGACACTGCCTCCTCAGAGCACCCCTGGCAAAATCAAAATAATACGTTTATAATACAATAACAAATAGAATGTTATCAGCAGTGCCCCCGGGGTAATACTCCACTCCCCGAACATTGCTTCCGATAGAGACACTGGGAATCTCCATTTCCAAAGCTACATATGTTTGATTTTAAATACTTCAGTATCGTCTCGAAACTTTACACGAACATACTGCTAGTTTCGAGACCATCTCAACAGTTAGCGTATAAATATATCCTTTCCGTCTATGTCTGTAATAACGAAAATATTTTGTTCACGCAATGCCAACAGAAACTATTTGGTAAAATGAAGCAACGTGATAAGAAAAACAATGCAAGATAAAAAAAGGTATGCGGGGATTCGAACCCAGACCTGCTACTCAGAAAGCACACACTTTACCACGAAGCTAACTTACTACGTTGAAATCTGTTTGTTCTATTCTCCTCAATATACCACATAAGAGTCAAAATGAAGGCTATTCAAAAATATCGCAATTTTGAATTCAAGATGGCGACTTCTCCAATGATTTGTTTCTTCACTTAAACTGAACTACGTCCTTAATAACATAGCGAAACCTGGCTTACCAACCAAGAGTACAACTTACAATTTTCATGGTTACAAATATTAGAGCCGCCATTTTGAATCGAAGATGATGACTTTTCCAACATGTCGGATTTTTCCCCACACATGCGTTGTACTCTACACACTTGAACGCAATTTCGTGATTCCACCATATCTACAAGTTGTGTAGAATTAGACGCCCCCTTATGACATTCCTAGCACTTTCTTACACCGAACATGACTATTTTTTTCAAGTTTAAGGGCGGATTCGCAAACTATGCATCAGAATAAACATCACCTCGAAATTTCAACATCATAGATACAGCCATTACAAATTTCACATTTTTTCGATTTGCGCCGCGAAACCAAAACGAATTTTAAAGCTCTTTTTTCTATCATAAACTATATGCCTAGCTTCACTGCCTGACAAAATATGACGTTTCTATGGTGTGCGGAACTACCCTAAAAACCAGCATTTCGAAACGACGAAAAATTTCGACACTTCATTTACATGGAAAATGTCGCCTTTTTCGTGATATCGGAATTTTCCCATTACTCACATCCCATGACGAACAAGTATGCAAAATTTGGTGTTTGTATGTTTTGTGGAAGTATGCAAACAATTAAGTGTGTTTCCGACTTTAGAGGTATATAATTCCACAGACGCGGGCCCGCTACGTACCAGTACTATGTGAGCAGTAAGTAGGAAGTCCAAAATCTAAGGAATGGAGTAGTGTAGGGGAACAACGTGAGACTTCTGTGCAAAAGGCCTGGGTTTGATTCCCAGCAAGTTTTTATCTCACTTTTTCTTTCTTTGAAAGTTTATTTTTATAGCACAGGTAATTGAAAATAAGCTTGACTTTATTATATACGGCATTTCATTCCAACCGGACCCGCAACTAAAACTATTAAATCGAAAGGGCACTTTTCCACGTATCTTATATATTAAAATTATGTACGCTGCCGACGAGACAATTTACAAAAGGTGCCCATTTGTGTGTGTGTATGAGCGTGTGTGCGCAGTAGCGTACGTAGGAATTTATTTCGGGAGAAGCCAAACACAATATAAGTGTATTTTATATTGAAATTCCTAAACTTGTCCCAAAAATTAGGCTAAATTTACTCTAAAGTTGGAATTTCGGGAGTGGTCCGGACCCCAAGGACCCACCCCCTTCGTACGTTTCTGTGTGTGTGTATATTTCCTTAAAATTAATAATTTATACTTTCCATTTGTGGTATTCACTTCAAATTTGGTATACGCATGTATCTTAACTAGGAACATAAAAGGGGAGAGAGATATTTTGAAATCGTTTCCGGTTTGAAGCAGACACTGTTGTTGCGAGACAAAATGTATTGTTGTCTTGTATGGACACTAATTCGTGAAAATGATGCCCAATGTTTCTTTCAGACTCTTTTTCGGGGACACTGCCTCCTCAGAGCACCCCTGGCAAAATCAAAATAATACGTTTATAATACAATAACAAATAGAATGTTATCAGCAGTGCCCCCGGGGTAATACTCCACTCCCCGAACATTGCTTCCGATAGAGACACTGGGAATCTCCATTTCCAAAGCTACATATGTTTGATTTTAAATACTTCAGTATCGTCTCGAAACTTTACACGAACATACTGCTAGTTTCGAGACCATCTCAACAGTTAGCGTATAAATATATCCTTTCCGTCTATGTCTGTAATAACGAAAATATTTTGTTCACGCAATGCCAACAGAAACTATTTGGTAAAATGAAGCAACGTGATAAGAAAAAAAAATGCAAGATAAAAAAAGGTATGCGAGGATTCGAACCCAGACCTGCTACTCAGAAAGCACACACTTTACCACGGAGCTAACTTACTACGTTGAAATCTGTTTGTTCTATTCTCCTCAATATACCACATAAGAGTCAAAATGAAGGCTATTCAAAAATATGGCAATTTTGAATTCAAGATGGCGACTTCTCCAATGATTTGTTTCTTCACTTAAACTGAACTACGTCCTTAATAACATAGCGAAACCTGGCTTACCAACCAAGAGTACAACTTACAATTTTCATGGTTACAAATATTAGAGCCGCCATTTTGAATCGAAGATGATGACTTTTCCAACATGTCGGATTTTTCCCCACAGATGCGTTGTACTCTACACACTTGAACGCAATTTCGTAATTCCACCATATCTACAAGTTGTGTAGAATTAGACGCCCCCTTATGACATTCCTAGCACTTTCTTACACCGAACATGACTATTTTTTTCAAGTTTAAGGGCGGATTCGCAAACTACGCATCAGAATAAACATCACCTCGAAATTTCAACATCCTAGATACAGCCATTACAAATTTCACATTTTTTCGATTTGCGCCGCGAAACCAAAACGAATTTTAAAGCTCTTTTTTCTATCATAAACTATATGCCTAGCTTCACTGCCTGACAAAATATGACGTTTCTATGGTGTGCGGAACTACCCTAAAAACCAGCATTTCGAAACGACGAAAAATTTCGACACTTCATTTACATGGAAAATATCGCCTTTTTCGTGATATCGGAATTTTCCCATTACTCACATCCCATGACGAACAAGTATGCAAAATTTGGTGTTTGTATGTTTTGTGGAAGTATGCAAACAATTAAGTGTGTTTCCGACTTTAGAGGTATATAATTCCACAGACGCGGGCCCGCTACGTACCAGTACTATGTGAGCAGTAAGTAGGAAGTCCAAAATCTAAGGAATGGAGTAGTGTAGGGGAACAACGTGAGACTACTGTGCAAAATGCCTGGGTTTGATTCCCAGCAAGTTTTTCTCTCACTTTTTCTTTCTTTGAAAGTTTATTTTTATAGCACAGGTAATTGAAAATAAGCTTGACTTTATTATATACGGCATTTCATTCCAACCGGACCCGCAACTAAAACTATTAAATCGAAAGGGCACTTTTCCACGTATCTTATATATTAAAATTATGTACGCTGCCGACGAGACAATTTTCAAAAGGTGCCCATTTGTGTGTGTGTATGAGCGTGTGTGCGCAGTAGCGTACGCAGGAATTTATTTCGGGAGAAGCCAAACACAATATAAGTGTATTTTATATTGAAATTCCTAAACTTGTCAAAAAAATTAGGCTAAATTTACTCTAAAGTTGGAATTTCGGGAGTGGTCCGGACCCCAAGGACCCACCCCCTTCGTACGTCCCTGTGTGTGTGTATATTTCCTTAAAATTAATATTTTATACTTTCCATTTGTGGTATTCACTTCAAATTTGGTATACGCATGTATCTTAACTAGGAACATAAAAGGGGAGAGAGATATTTTGAAATCGTTTCCGGTTTGAAGCAGACACTGTTGTTGCGAGACAAAATGTATTGTTGTCTTGTATGGACACTAATTCGTGAAAATGATGCCCAATGTTTCTTTCAGACTCTTTTTGGGGGACACTGCCTCCTCAGAGCACCCCTGGCAAAATCAAAATAATACGTTTATAATACAATAACAAATAGAATGTTATCAGCAGTGCCCCCGGGGTAATACTCCACTCCCCGAACATTGCTTCCGATAGAGACACTGGGAATCTCCATTTCCAAAGCTACATATGTTTGATTTTAAATACTTCAGTATCGTCTCGAAACTTTACACGAACATACTGCTAGTTTCGAGACCATCTCAACAGTTAGCGTATAAATATATCCTTTCCGTCTATGTCTGTAATAACGAAAATATTTTGTTCACGCAATGCCAACAGAAACTATTTGGTAAAATGAAGCAACGTGATAAGAAAAAAAATGCAAGATAAAAAAAGGTATGCGGGGATTCTAACCCAGACCTGCTACTCAGAAAGCACACACTTTACCACGAAGCTAACTTACTACGTTGAAATCTGTTTGTTCTATTCTCCTCAATATACCACATAAGAGTCAAAATGAAGGCTATTCAAAAATATCGCAATTTTGAATTCAAGATGGCGACTTCTCCAATGATTTGTTTCTTCACTTAAACTGAACTACGTCCTTAATAACATAGCGAAACCTGGCTTACCAACCAAGAGTACAACTTACAATTTTCATGGTTACAAATATTAGAGCCGCCATTTTGAATCGAAGATGATGACTTTTCCAACATGTCGGATTTTTCCCCACACATGCGTTGTACTCTACACACTTGAACGCAATTTCGTGATTCCACCATATCTACAAGTTGTGTAGAATTAGACGCCCCCTTATGACATTCCTAGCACTTTCTTACACCGAACATGACTATTCTTTTCAAGTTTAAGGGCGGATTCGCAAACTACGCATCAGAATAAACATCACCTCGAAATTTCAACATCCTAGATACAGCCATTATAAATTTCACATTTTTTCGATTTGCGCCGCGAAACCAAAACGAATTTTAAAGCTCTTTTTTCTATCATAAACTATATGCCTAGCTTCACTGCCTGACAAAATATGACGTTTCTATGGTGTGCGGAACTACCCTAAAAACCAGCATTTCGAAACGACGAAAAATTTCGACACTTCATTTACATGGAAAATATCGCCTTTTTCGTGATATCGGAATTTTTACATTACTCACATCCCATGACGAACAAGTATGCAAAATTTGGTGTTTGTATGTTTTGTGGAAGTATGCAAACAATTAAGTGTGTTTCCGACTTTAGAGGTATATAATTCCACAGACGCGGGCCCGCTACGTACCAGTACTATGTGAGCAGTAAGTAGGAAGTCCAAAATCTAAGTAGTGGAGTAATGTAGGGGAACGACGTTGGACTACTGTGCAAAAGGCCTGGGTTCGATTCCCAGCAAGTTTTTCTCTCACTTTTTCCTTCTTTGAAAGTTTATTTTTATAGCACAGGTGATTGAAAATAAGCTTGACTTTATTATATACGGCATTTCATTCCAACCGGACCCGCAACTAAAACTATTAAATCGAAAGGGCACTTTTACACGTATCTTATATATTAAAATTATGTACGCTGCCGACGAGACAATTTTCAAAAGGTGCCCATTTGTGTGCGTGTATGAGCGTGTGTGCGCAGTAGCGTACGCAGGAATTTATTTCGGGAGGGGCCAAACACAATATCAGTGTATTTTATACTGAAATTCCTAAACTTGTCACAAAAATTAGGCTAAATTTACTCTAAAGTTGGAATTTCGGGAGTGGTCCGGACCCCAAGGACCCACCCCCTTCGTACGTCCCTGTGTGTGTGTATATTTCCTTAAAATTAATATTTTATACTTTCCATTTGTGGTATTCACTTCAAATTTGGTATACGCATGTATCTTAACTAGGAACATAAAAGGGGAGAGAGATATTTTGAAATCGTTTCCGGTTTGAAGCAGACACTGTTGTTGCGAGACAAAATGTATTGTTGTCTTGTATGGACACTATATCGTGAAAATGATGCCCAATGTTTCTTTCAGACTCTTTTTGGGGGACACTGCCTCCTCAGAGCGCCCCTGGCAAGATCAAAATAATACGTTTATAATACAATAACAAACAGAATGTTATCAGCAGTGTCCCCGGGGTAATACTCCACTCCCCGAACATTGCTTCCGATAGAGACACTGGGAATCTCCATTTCCAAAGCTACATATGTTTGATTTTAAATACTTCAGTATCGTCTCGAAACTTTACACGAACATACTGCTAGTTTCGAGACCATCTCAACAGTTAGCGTATAAATATATCCTTTCCGTCTATGTCTGTAATAACGAAAATATTTTGTTCACGCAATGCCAACAGAAACTATTTGGTAAAATGAAGCAACGTGATAAGAAAAAAAATGCAAGATAAAAAAAGGTATGCGGGGATTCGAACGCAGACCTGCTACTCAGAAAGCACACACTTTACTACGGAGCTAACTTACTAAGTTGAAATCTGTTTGTTCTATTCTCATCAATATACCACATAAGAGTCAAAATGAACGCTATTCAAAAATATGGCAATTTTGAATTCAAGATGGCGACTTCTCCAATGATTTGTTTCTTCACTTAAACTGAACTACGTCCTTAATAACATAGCGAAACCTGGCTTACCAACCAAGAGCACAACTTACAATTTTCATGGTTACAAATATTAGAGCCGCCATTTTGAATCGAAGATGATGACTTTTCCAACATGTCGGATTTTTCCCCACACATGCGTTGTACTCTACACACTTGAACGCAATTTCGTAATTCCACCATATCTACAAGTTGTGTAGAATTAGACGCCCTCTTATGACATTCCTAGCACTTTCTTACACCGAACATGACTATTTTTTTCAAGTTTAAGGGCGGATTCGCAAACTACGCATCAGAATAAACATCACCTCGAAATTTCAACATCCTAGATACAGCCATTACAAATTTCACATTTTTTCGATTTGCGCCGCGAAACCAAAACGAATTTTAAAGCTCTTTTTTCTATCATAAACTATATGCCTAGCTTCACTGCCTGACAAAATATGACGTTTCTATGGTGTGCGGAACTACCCTAAAAACCAGCATTTCGAAACGACGAAAAATTTTGACACTTCATTTACATGGAAAATGTCGCCTTTTTCGTGATATCGGAATTTTCCCATTACTCACATCCCATGACGAACAAGTATGCAAAATTTGGTGTTTGTATGTTTTGTGGAAGTATGCAAACAATTAAGTGTGTTTCCGACTTTAGAGGTATATAATTCCACAGACGCGGGCCCGCTACGTACCAGTACTATGTGAGCAGTAAGTAGGAAGTCCAAAATGTAAGGAATGGAGTAATGTAGGGGAACGACTTGAGACTACTGTGCAAAAGGCCTGGGTTCGATTCCCTGCAAGTTTTTCTCTCACTTTATCTTTCTTTGAAAGTTTATTTTTATAGCACAGGTAATTGAAAATAAGCTTGACTTTATTATATACGGCATTTCATTCCAACCGGACCCGCAACTAAAACTATTAAATCGAAAGGGCACTTTTCCACGTATCTTATATATTAAAATTATGTACGCTGCCGACGAGACAATTTTCAAAAGGTGCCCATTTGTGTGTGTGTATGAGCGTGTGTGCGCAGTAGCGTACGCAGGAATTTATTTCGGGAGAAGCCAAACACAATATAAGTGTATTTTATATTGAAATTCCTAAACTTGTCCCAAAAATTAGGCTAAATTTACTCTAAAGTTGGAATTTCGGGAGTGGTCCGGACCCCAAGGACCCAACCCCTTCGTACGTTTCTGTGTGTGTGTATATTTCCTTAAAATTAATATTTTATACTTTCCATTTGTGGTATTCACTTCAAATTTGGTATACGCATGTATCTTAACTAGGAACATAAAAGGGGAGAGAGATATTTTGAAATCGTTTCCGGTTTGAAGCAGACACTGTTGTTGCGAGACAAAATGTATTGTTGTCTTGTATGGACACTAATTCGTGAAAATGATGCCCAATGTTTCTTTCAGACTCTTTTTGGGGGACACTGCCTCCTCAGAGCACCCCTGGCAAAATCAAAATAATACGTTTATAATACAATAACAAATAGAATGTTATCAGCAGTGCCCCCGGGGTAATACTCCACTCCCCGAACATTGCTTCCGATAGAGACACTGGGAATCTCCATTTCCAAAGCTACATATGTTTGATTTTAAATACTTCAGTATCGTCTCGAAACTTTACACGAACATACTGCTAGTTTCGAGACCATCTCAACAGTTAGCGTACAAATATATCCTTTCCGTCTATGTCTGTAATAACGAAAATATTTTGTTCACGCAATGCCAACAGAAACTATTTGGTAAAATGAAGCAACGTGATAAGAAAAAAAATGCAAGATAAAAAAAGGTATGCGGGGATTCGAACCCAGACCTGCTACTCAGAAAGCACACACTTTACCACGGAGCTAACTTACTACGTTCAAATCTGTTTGTTCTATTCTCCTCAATATACCACATAAGAGTCAAAATGAAGGCTATTCAAAAATATGGCAATTTTGAATTCAAGATGGCGACTTCTCCAATGATTTGTTTCTTCACTTAAACTGAACCACGTCCTTAATAACATAGCGAAACCTGGCTAACCAACCAAGAGTACAACTTACAATTTTCATGGTTACAAATATTAGAGCCGCCATTTTGAATCGAAGATGATGACTTTTCCAACATGTCGGATTTTTCCCCACACATGCGTTGTACTCTACACACTTGAACGCAATTTCGTGATTCCACCATATCTACAAGTTGTGTAGAATTAGACGCCCCCTTATGACATTCCTAGCACTTTCTTACACCGAACATGACTATTTTTTTCAAGTTTAAGGGCGGATTCGCAAACTATGCATCAGAATAAACATCACCTCGAAATTTCAACATCCTAGATACAGCCATTACAAATTTCACATTTTTTCGATTTGCGCCGCGAAACCAAAACGAATTTTAAAGCTCTTTTTTCTATCATAAACTATATGCCTAGCTTCACTGCCTGACAAAATATGACGTTTCTATGGTGTGCGGAACTACCCTAAAAACCTGCATTTCGAAACGACGAAAAATTTCGACACTTCATTTACATGGAAAACGTCGCCTTTTTCGTGATATCGGAATTTTCCCATTACTCACATCCCATGACGAACAAGTATGCAAAATTTCGTGTTTGTATGTTTTGTGGAAGTATGCAAACAATTAAGTGTGTTTCCGACTTTAGAGGTATATAATTCCACAGACGCGGGCCCGCTACGTACCAGTACTATGTGAGCAGTAAGTAGGAAGTCCAAAATCTAAGGAATGGAGTAGTGTAGGGGAACAACGTGAGACTACTGTGCAAGAGGCCTGGGTTTGATTCCCAGCAAGTTTTTCTCTCACTTTTTCTTTCTTTGAAAGTTTATTTTTATAGCACAGGTAATTGAAAATAAGCTTGACTTTATTATATACGGCATTTCATTCCAACCGGACCCGCAACTAAAACTATTAAATCGAAAGGGCACTTTTCCACGTATCTTATATATTAAAATTATGTACGCTGCCGACGAGACAATTTTCAAAAGGTGCCCATTTGTGTGTGTGTATGAGCGTGTGTGCGCAGTAGCGTACGCAGGAATTTATTTCGGGAGAAGCCAAACACAATATAAGTGTATTTTATATTGAAATTCCTAAACTTGTCAAAAAAATTAGGCTAAATTTACTCTAAAGTTGGAATTTCGGGAGTGGTCCGGACCCCAAGGACCCACCCCCTTCGTACGTCCCTGTGTGTGTGTATATTTCCTTAAAATTAATATTTTATACTTTCCATTTGTGGTATTCACTTCAAATTTGGTATACGCATGTATCTTAACTAGGAACATAAAAGGGGAGAGATATATTTTGAAATCGTTTCCGGTTTGAAGCAGACACTGTTGTTGCGAGACAAAATGTATTGTTGTCTTGTATGGACACTAATTCGTGAAAATGATGCCCAATGTTTCTTTCAGACTCTTTTTGGGGGACACTGCCTCCTCAGAGCACCCCTGGCAAAATCAAAATAATACGTTTATAATACAATAACAAATAGAATGTTATCAGCAGTGCCCCCGGGGTAATACTCCACTCCCCGAACATTGCTTCCGATAGAGACACTGGGAATCTCCATTTCCAAAGCTACATATGTTTGATTTTAAATACTTCAGTATCGTCTCGAAACTTTACACGAACATACTGCTAGTTTCGAGACCATCTCAACAGTTAGCGTATAAATATATCCTTTCCGTCTATGTCTGTAATAACGAAAATATTTTGTTCACGCAATGCCAACAGAAACTATTTGGTAAAATGAAGCAACGTGATAAGAAAAAAAATGCAAGATAAAAAAAGGTATGCGGGGATTCGAACCCAGACCTGCTACTCAGAAAGCACACACTTTACCACGAAGCTAACTTACTACGTTGAAATCTGTTTGTTCTATTCTCCTCAATATACCACATAAGAGTCAAAATGAAGGCTATTCAAAAATATCGCAATTTTGAATTCAAGATGGCGACTTCTCCAATGATTTGTTTCTTCACTTAAACTGAACTACGTCCTTAATAACATAGCGAAACCTGGCTTACCAACCAAGAGTACAACTTACAATTTTCATGGTTACAAATATTAGAGCCGCCATTTTGAATCGAAGATGATGACTTTTCCAACATGTCGGATTTTTCCCCACACATGCGTTGTACTCTACACACTTGAACGCAATTTCGTGATTCCACCATATCTACAAGTTGTGTAGAATTAGACGCCCCCTTATGACATTCCTAGCACTTTCTTACACCGAACATGACTATTCTTTTCAAGTTTAAGGGCGGATTCGCAAACTACGCATCAGAATAAACATCACCTCGAAATTTCAACATCCTAGATACAGCCATTACAAATTTCACATTTTTTCGATTTGCGCCGCGAAACCAAAACGAATTTTAAAGCTCTTTTTTCTATCATAAACTATATGCCTAGCTTCACTGCCTGACAAAATATGACGTTTCTATGGTGTGCGGAACTACCCTAAAAACCAGCATTTCGAAACGACGAAAAATTTCGACACTTCATTTACATGGAAAATATCGCCTTTTTCGTGATATCGGAATTTTTACATTACTCACATCCCATGACGAACAAGTATGCAAAATTTGGTGTTTGTATGTTTTGTGGAAGTATGCAAACAATTAAGTGTGTTTCCGACTTTAGAGGTATATAATAAATTCCACAGACGCGGGCCCGCTACGTACCAGTACTATGTGAGCAGTAAGTAGGAAGTCCAAAATCTAAGTAGTGGAGTAATGTAGGGGAACGACGTTGGACTACTGTGCAAAAGGCCTGGGTTCGATTCCCAGCAAGTTTTTCTCTCACTTTTTCCTTCTTTGAAAGTTTATTTTTATAGCACAGGTGATTGAAAATAAGCTTGACTTTATTATATACGGCATTTCATTCCAACCGGACCCGCAACTAAAACTATTAAATCGAAAGGGCACTTTTCCACGTATCTTATATATTAAAATTATGTACGCTGCCGACGAGACAATTTTCAAAAGGTGCCCATTTGTGTGCGTGTATGAGCGTGTGTGCGCAGTAGCGTACGCAGGAATTTATTTCGGGAGGGGCCAAACACAATATCAGTGTATTTTATACTGAAATTCCTAAACTTGTCACAAAAATTAGGCTAAATTTACTCTAAAGTTGGAATTTCGGGAGTGGTCCGGACCCCAAGGACCCACCCCCTTCGTACGTCCCTGTGTGTGTGTATATTTCCTTAAAATTAATATTTTATACTTTCCATTTGTGGTATTCACTTCAAATTTGGTATACGCATGTATCTTAACTAGGAACATAAAAGGGGAGAGAGATATTTTGAAATCGTTTCCGGTTTGAAGCAGACACTGTTGTTGCGAGACAAAATGTATTGTTGTCTTGTATGGACACTATATCGTGAAAATGATGCCCAATGTTTCTTTCAGACTCTTTTTGGGGGACACTGCCTCCTCAGAGCACCCCTGGCAAAATCAAAATAATACGTTTATAATACAATAACAAATAGAATGTTATCAGCAGTGCCCCCGGGGTAATACTCCACTCCCCGAACATTGCTTCCGATAGAGACACTGGGAATCTCCATTTCCAAAGCTACATATGTTTGATTTTAAATACTTCAGTATCGTCTCGAAACTTTACACGAACATACTGCTAGTTTCGAGACCATCTCAACAGTTAGCGTATAAATATATCCTTTCCGTCTATGTCTGTAATAACGAAAATATTTTGTTCACGCAATGCCAACAGAAACTATTTGGTAAAATGAAGCAACGTGATAAGAAAAAAAATGCAAGATAAAAAAAGGTATGCGGGGATTCGAACCCAGACCTGCTACTCAGAAAGCACACACTTTACCACGAAGCTAACTTACTACGTTGAAATCTGTTTGTTCTATTCTCCTCAATATACCACATAAGAGTCAAAATGAAGGCTATTCAAAAATATCGCAATTTTGAATTCAAGATGGCGACTTCTCCAATGATTTGTTTCTTCACTTAAACTGAACTACGTCCTTAATAACATAGCGAAACCTGGCTTACCAACCAAGAGTACAACTTACAATTTTCATGGTTACAAATATTAGAGCCGCCATTTTGAATCGAAGATGATGACTTTTCCAACATGTCGGATTTTTCCCCACACATGCGTTGTACTCTACACACTTGAACGCAATTTCGTGATTCCACCATATCTACAAGTTGTGTAGAATTAGACGCCCCCTTATGACATTCCTAGCACTTTCTTACACCGAACATGACTATTCTTTTCAAGTTTAAGGGCGGATTCGCAAACTACGCATCAGAATAAACATCACCTCGAAATTTCAACATCCTAGATACAGCCATTACAAATTTCACATTTTTTCGATTTGCGCCGCGAAACCAAAACGAATTTTAAAGCTCTTTTTTCTATCATAAACTATATGCCTAGCTTCACTGCCTGACAAAATATGACGTTTCTATGGTGTGCGGAACTACCCTAAAAACCAGCATTTCGAAACGACGAAAAATTTCGACACTTCATTTACATGGAAAATATCGCCTTTTTCGTGATATCGGAATTTTTACATTACTCACATCCCATGACGAACAAGTATGCAAAATTTGGTGTTTGTATGTTTTGTGGAAGTATGCAAACAATTAAGTGTGTTTCCGACTTTAGAGGTATATAATAAATTCCACAGACGCGGGCCCGCTACGTACCAGTACTATGTGAGCAGTAAGTAGGAAGTCCAAAATCTAAGTAGTGGAGTAATGTAGGGGAACGACGTTGGACTACTGTGCAAAAGGCCTGGGTTCGATTCCCTGCAAGTTTTTCTCTCACTTTATCTTTCTTTGAAAGTTTATTTTTATAGCACAGGTAATTGAAAATAAGCTTGACTTTATTATATACGGCATTTCATTCCAACCGGACCCGCAACTAAAACTATTAAATCGAAAGGGCACTTTTCCACGTATCTTATATATTAAAATTATGTACGCTGCCGACGAGACAATTTTCAAAAGGTGCCCATTTGTGTGTGTGTATGAGCGTGTGTGCGCAGTAGCGTACGCAGGAATTTATTTCGGGAGAAGCCAAACACAATATCAGTGTATTTTATACTGAAATTCCTAAACTTGTCACAAAAATTAGGCTAAATTTACTCTAAAGTTGGAATTTCGGGAGTGGTCCGGACCCCAAGGACCCAACCCCTTCGTACGTCCCTGTGTGTGTGTATATTTCCTTAAAATTAATATTTTATACTTTCCATTTGTGGTATTCACTTCAAATTTGGTATACGCATGTATCTTAACTAGGAACATAAAAGGGGAGAGAGATATTTTGAAATCGTTTCCGGTTTGAAGCAGACGCTGTTGTTGCGAGACAAAATGTATTGTTGTCTTGTATGGACACTAATTCGTGAAAATGATGCCCAATGTTTCTTTCAGACTCTTTTTGGGGGACACTGCCTCCTCAGAGCACCCCTGGCAAAATCAAAATAATACGTTTATAATACAATAACAAATAGAATGTTATCAGCAGTGCCCCCGGGGTAATACTCCACTCCCCGAACATTGCTTCCGATAGAGACACTGGGAATCTCCATTTCCAAAGCTACATATGTTTGATTTTAAATACTTCAGTATCGTCTCGAAACTTTACACGAACATACTGCTAGTTTCGAGACCATCTCAACAGTTAGCGTATAAATATATCCTTTCCGTCTATGTCTGCAATAACGAAAACATTTTGTTCACGCAATGCCAACAGAAACTATTTGGTAAAATGAAGCAACGTGATAAGAAAAAAATGCAAGATAAAAAAAGGTATGCGGGGATTCGAACCCAGACCTGCTACTCAGAAAGCACACACTTTACCACGGAGCTAACTTACTACGTTGAAATCTGTTTGTTCTATTCTCCTCAATATACCACATAAGAGTCAAAATGAAGGCTATTCAAAAATATGGCAATTTTGAATTCAAGATGGCGACTTCTCCAATGATTTGTTTCTTCACTTAAACTGAACTACGTCCTTAATAACATAGCGAAACCTGGCTTACCAACCAAGAGTACAACTTACAATTTTCATGGTTACAAATATTAGAGCCGCCATTTTGAATCGAAGATGATGACTTTTCCAACATGTCGGATTTTTCCCCACACATGCGTTGTACTCTACACACTTGAACGCAATTTCGTAATTCCACCATATCTACAAGTTGTGTAGAATTAGACGCCCCCTTATGACATTCCTAGCACTTTCTTACACCGAACATGACTATTCTTTTCAAGTTTAAGGGCGGATTCGCAAACTACGCATCAGAATAAACATCACCTCGAAATTTCAACATCCTAGATACAGCCATTACAAATTTCACATTTTTTCGATTTGCGCCGCGAAACCAAAACGAATTTTAAAGCTCTTTTTTCTATCATAAACTATATGCCTAGCTTCACTGCCTGACAAAATATGACGTTTCTATGGTGTGCGGAACTACCCTAAAAACCAGCATTTCGAAACGACGAAAAATTTCGACACTTCATTTACATGGAAAATATCGCCTTTTTCGTGATATCGGAATTTTCCCATTACTCACATCCCATGACGAACAAGTATGCAAAATTTGGTGTTTGTATGTTTTGTGGAAGTATGCAAACAATTAAGTGTGTTTCCGACTTTAGAGGTATATAATTCCACAGACGCGGGCCCGCTACGTACCAGTACTATGTGAGCAGTAAGTAGGAAGTCCAAAATCTAAGGAATGGAGTAGTGTAGGGGAACAACGTGAGACTACTGTGCAAGAGGCCTGGGTTTGATTCCCAGCAAGTTTTTCTCTCACTTTTTCTTTCTTTGAAAGTTTATTTTTATAGCACAGGTAATTGAAAATAAGCTTGACTTTATTATATACGGCATTTCATTCCAACCGGACCCGCAACTAAAACTATTAAATCGAAAGGGCACTTTTCCACGTATCTTATATATTAAAATTATGTACGCTGCCGACGAGACAATTTTCAAAAGGTGCCCATTTGTGTGTGTGTATGAGCGTGTGTGCGCAGTAGCGTACGCAGGAATTTATTTCGGGAGAAGCCAAACACAATATAAGTGTATTTTATATTGAAATTCCTAAACTTGTCCCAAAAATTAGGCTAAATTTACTCTAAAGTTGGAATTTCGGGAGTGGTCCGGACCCCAAGGACCCACCCCCTTCGTACGTTTCTGTGTGTGTGTATATTTCCTTAAAATTAATATTTTATACTTTCCATTTGTGGTATTCACTTCAAATTTGGTATACGCATGTATCTTAACTAGGAACATAAAAGGGGAGAGAGATATTTTGAAATCGTTTCCGGTTTGAAGCAGACACTGTTGTTGCGAGACAAAATGTATTGTTGTCTTGTATGGACACTAATTCGTGAAAATGATGCCCAATGTTTCTTTCAGACTCTTTTTGGGGGACACTGCCTCCTCAGAGCACCCCTGGCAAAATCAAAATAATACGTTTATAATACAATAACAAATAGAATGTTATCAGCAGTGCCCCCGGGGTAATACTCCACTCCCCGAACATTGCTTCCGATAGAGACACTGGGAATCTCCATTTCCAAAGCTACATATGTTTGATTTTAAATACTTCAGTATCGTCTCGAAACTTTACACGAACATACTGCTAGTTTCGAGACCATCTCAACAGTTAGCGTATAAATATATCCTTTCCGTCTATGTCTGTAATAACGAAAATATTTTGTTCACGCAATGCCAACAGAAACTATTTGGTAAAATGAAGCAACGTGATAAGAAAAAAATGCAAGATAAAAAAGGTATGCGGGGATTCGAACCCAGACCTGCTACTCAGAAAGCACACACTTTACCACGAAGCTAACTTACTACGTTGAAATCTGTTTGTTCTATTCTCCTCAATATACCACATAAGAGTCAAAATGAAGGCTATTCAAAAATATCGCAATTTTGAATTCAAGATGGCGACTTCTCCAATGATTTGTTTCTTCACTTAAACTGAACTACGTCCTTAATAACATAGCGAAACCTGGCTTACCAAGCAAGAGTACAACTTACAATTTTCATGGTTACAAATATTAGAGCCGCCATTTTGAATCGAAGATGATGACTTTTCCAACATGTCGGATTTTTCCCCACACATGCGTTGTACTCTACACACTTGAACGCAATTTCGTGATTCCACCATATCTACAAGTTGTGTAGAATTAGACGCCCCCTTATGACATTCCTAGCACTTTCTTACACCGAACATGACTATTCTTTTCAAGTTTAAGGGCGGATTCGAAAACTACGCATCAGAATAAACATCACCTCGAAATTTCAACATCCTAGATACAGCCATTACAAATTTCACATTTTTTCGATTTGCGCCGCGAAACCAAAACGAATTTTAAAGCTCTTTTTTCTATCATAAACTATATGCCTAGCTTCACTGCCTGACAAAATATGACGTTTCTATGGTGTGCGGAACTACCCTAAAAACCAGCATTTCGAAACGACGAAAAATTTCGACACTTCATTTACATGGAAAATATCCCTTTTTCGTGATATCGGAATTTTTACATTACTCACATCCCATGACGAACAAGTATGCAAAATTTGGTGTTTGTATGTTTTGTGGAAGTATGCAAACAATTAAGTGTGTTTCCGACTTTAGAGGTATATAATAAATTCCACAGACGCGGGCCCGCTACGTACCAGTACTATGTGAGCAGTAAGTAGGAAGTCCAAAATCTAAGTAGTGGAGTAATGTAGGGGAACGACGTTGGACTACTGTGCAAAAGGCCTGGGTTCGATTCCCAGCAAGTTTTTCTCTCACTTTTTCCTTCTTTGAAAGTTTATTTTTATAGCACAGGTGATTGAAAATAAGCTTGACTTTATTATATACGGCATTTCATTCCAACCGGACCCGCAACTAAAACTATTAAATCGAAAGGGCACTTTTCCACGTATCTTATATATTAAAATTATGTACGCTGCCGACGAGACAATTTTCAAAAGGTGCCCATTTGTGTGCGTGTATGAGCGTGTGTGCGCAGTAGCGTACGCAGGAATTTATTTCGGGAGGGGCCAAACACAATATCAGTGTATTTTATACTGAAATTCCTAAACTTGTCACAAAAATTAGGCTAAATTTACTCTAAAGTTGGAATTTCGGGAGTGGTCCGGACCCCAAGGACCCACCCCCTTCGTACGTCCCTGTGTGTGTGTATATTTCCTTAAAATTAATATTTTATACTTTCCATTTGTGGTATTCACTTCAAATTTGGTATACGCATGTATCTTAACTAGGAACATAAAAGGGGAGAGAGATATTTTGAAATCGTTTCCGGTTTGAAGCAGACACTGTTGTTGCGAGACAAAATGTATTGTTGTCTTGTATGGACACTATATCGTGAAAATGATGCCCAATGTTTCTTTCAGACTCTTTTTGGGGGACACTGCCTCCTCAGAGCGCCCCTGGCAAGATCAAAATAATACGTTTATAATACAATAACAAACAGAATGTTATCAGCAGTGTCCCCGGGGTAATACTCCACTCCCCGAACATTGCTTCCGATAGAGACACTGGGAATCTCCATTTCCAAAGCTACATATGTTTGATTTTAAATACTTCAGTATCGTCTCGAAACTTTACACGAACATACTGCTAGTTTCGAGACCATCTCAACAGTTAGCGTATAAATATATCCTTTCCGTCTATGTCTGTAATAACGAAAATATTTTGTTCACGCAATGCCAACAGAAACTATTTGGTAAAATGAAGCAACGTGATAAGAAAAAAAATGCAAGATAAAAAAAGGTATGCGGGGATTCGAACGCAGACCTGCTACTCAGAAAGCACACACTTTACCACGGAGCTAACTTACTACGTTGAAATCTGTTTGTTCTATTCTCATCAATATACCACATAAGAGTCAAAATGAACGCTATTCAAAAATATGGCAATTTTGAATTCAAGATGGCGACTTCTCCAATGATTTGTTTCTTCACTTAAACTGAACTACGTCCTTAATAACATAGCGAAACCTGGCTTACCAACCAAGAGCACAACTTACAATTTTCATGGTTACAAATATTAGAGCCGCCATTTTGAATCGAAGATGATGACTTTTCCAACATGTCGGATTTTTCCCCACACATGCGTTGTACTCTACACACTTGAACGCAATTTCGTAATTCCACCATATCTACAAGTTGTGTAGAATTAGACGCCCTCTTATGACATTCCTAGCACTTTCTTACACCGAACATGACTATTTTTTTCAAGTTTAAGGGCGGATTCGCAAACTACGCATCAGAATAAACATCACCTCGAAATTTCAACATCCTAGATACAGCCATTACAAATTTCACATTTTTTCGATTTGCGCCGCGAAACCAAAACGAATTTTAAAGCTCTTTTTTCTATCATAAACTATATGCCTAGCTTCACTGCCTGACAAAATATGACGTTTCTATGGTGTGCGGAACTACCCTAAAAACCAGCATTTCGAAACGGCGAAAAATTTTGACACTTCATTTACATGGAAAATGTCGCCTTTTTCGTGATATCGGAATTTTCCCATTACTCACATCCCATGACGAACAAGTATGCAAAATTTGGTGTTTGTATGTTTTGTGGAAGTATGCAAACAATTAAGTGTGTTTCCGACTTTAGAGGTATATAATTCCACAGACGCGGGCCCGCTACGTACCAGTACTATGTGAGCAGTAAGTAGGAAGTCCAAAATCTAAGGAATGGAGTAATGTAGGGGAACAACGTGAGACTACTGTGCAAAAGGCCTGGGTTTGATTCCCAGCAAGTTTTTATCTCACTTTTTCTTTCTTTGAAAGTTTATTTTTATAGCACAGGTAATTGAAAATAAGCTTGACTTTATTATATACGGCATTTCATTCCAACCGGACCCGCAACTAAAACTATTAAATCGAAAGGGCACTTTTCCACGTATCTTATATATTAAAATTATGTACGCTGCCGACGAGACAATTTTCAAAAGGTGCCCATTTGTGTGTGTGTATGAGCGTGTGTGCGCAGTAGCGTACGCAGGAATTTATTTCGGGAGAAGCCAAAAACAATATAAGTGTATTTTATATTGAAATTCCTAAACTTGTCCCAAAAATTAGGCTAAATTTACTCTAAAGTTGGAATTTCGGGAGTGGTCCGGACCCCAAGGACCCACCCCCTTCGTACGTTTCTGTGTGTGTGTATATTTCCTTAAAATTAATATTTTATACTTTCCATTTGTGGTATTCACTTCAAATTTGGTATACGCATGTATCTTAACTAGGAACATAAAAGGGGAGAGATATATTTTGAAATCGTTTCCGGTTTGAAGCAGACACTGTTGTTGCGAGACAAA
The DNA here is from genome assembly GCF_964235325.1 of Thermobia domestica. Lineage (NCBI taxonomy): Eukaryota > Metazoa > Arthropoda > Insecta > Zygentoma > Lepismatidae > Thermobia > Thermobia domestica. The sequence goes on along the minus strand of NW_027657333.1, from coordinate 11,372 downwards.
ATGTATTGTTGTCTTGTATGGACACTAATTCGTGAAAATGATGCCCAATGTTTCTTTCAGACTCTTTTTGGGGGACACTGCCTCCTCAGAGCACCCCTGGCAAAATCAAAATAATACGTTTATAATACAATAACAAATAGAATGTTATCAGCAGTGCCCCCGGGGTAATACTCCACTCCCCGAACATTGCTTCCGATAGAGACACTGGGAATCTCCATTTCCAAAGCTACATATGTTTGATTTTAAATACTTCAGTATCGTCTCGAAACTTTACACGAACATACTGCTAGTTTCGAGACCATCTCAACAGTTAGCGTATAAATATATCCTTTCCGTCTATGTCTGTAATAACGAAAATATTTTGTTCACGCAATGCCAACAGAAACTATTTGGTAAAATGAAGCAACGTGATAAGAAAAAAAATGCAAGATAAAAAAAGGTATGCGGGGATTCTAACCCAGACCTGCTACTCAAAAAGCACACACTTTACCACGGACCTAACTTACTACGTTGAAATCTGTTTGTTCTATTCTCCTCAATATACCACATAAGAGTCAAAATGAAGGCTATTCAAAAATATGGCAATTTTGAATTCAAGATGGCGACTTCTCCAATGATTTGTTTCTTCACTTAAACTGAACTACGTCCTTAATAACATAGCGAAACCTGGCTTACCAACCAAGAGTACAACTTACAATTTTCATGGTTACAAATATTAGAGCCGCCATTTTGAATCGAAGATGATGACTTTTCCAACATGTCGGATTTTTCCCCACACATGCGTTGTACTCTACACACTTGAACGCAATTTCGTGATTCCACCATATCTACAAGTTGTGTAGAATTAGACGCCCCCTTATGACATTCCTAGCACTTTCTTACACCGAACATGACTATTTTATTCAAGTTTAAGGGCAGATTCGCAAACTACGCATCAGAATAAACATCACCTCGAAATTTCAACATCCTAGATACAGCCATTACAAATTTCACATTTTTTCGATTTGCGCCGCGAAACCAAAACGAATTTTAAAGCTCTTTTTTCTATCATAAACTATATGCCTAGCTTCACTGCCTGACAAAATATGACGTTTCTATGGTGTGCGGAACTACCCTAAAAACCAGCATTTCGAAACGACGAAAAATTTCGACACTTCATTTACATGGAAATTGTCGCCTTTTTCGTGATATTGGAATTTTCCCATTACTCACATCCCATGACGAACAAGTATGCAAAATTTGGTGTTTGTATGTTTTGTGGAAGTATGCAAACAATTAAGTGTGTTTCCGACTTTAGAGGTATATAATTCCACAGACGCGGGCCCGCTACGTACCAGTACTATGTGAGCAGTAAGTAGGAAGTCCAAAACCTAAGGGATGGAGTAGTGTAGGGGAACAACGTGAGACTACTGTGCAAAAGGCCTGGGTTTGATTCCGAGCAAGTTTTTCTCTCACTTTTTCTTTCTTTGAAAGTTTATTTTTATAGCACAGGTAATTGAAAATAAGCTTGACTTTATTATATACGGCATTTCATTCCAACCGGACCCGCAACTAAAACTATTAAATCGAAAGGGCACTTTTCCACGTATCTTATATATTAAAATTATGTACGCTGCCAACGAGACAATTTTCAAAAGGTGCCCATTTGTGTGTGTGTATGAGCGTGTGTGCGCAGTAGCGTACGCAGGAATTTATTTCGGGAGAAGCCAAAAACAATATAAGTGTATTTTATATTGAAATTCCTAAACTTGTCCCAAAAATTAGGCTAAATTTACTCTAAAGTTGGAATTTCGGGAGTGGTCCGGACCCCAAGGACCCACCCCCTTCGTACGTTTCTGTGTGTGTGTATATTTCCTTAAAATTAATATTTTATACTTTCCATTTGTGGTATTCACTTCAAATTTGGTATACGCATGTATCTTAACTAGGAACATAAAAGGGGAGAGATATATTTTGAAATCGTTTCCGGTTTGAAGCAGACACTGTTGTTGCGAGACAAAATGTATTGTTGTCTTGTATGGACACTAATTCGTGAAAATGATGCCCAATGTTTCTTTCAGACTCTTTTTGGGGGACACTGCCTCCTCAGAGCACCCCTGGCAAAATCAAAATAATACGTTTATAATACAATAACAAATAGAATGTTATCAGCAGTGCCCCCGGGGTAATACTCCACTCCCCGAACATTGCTTCCGATAGAGACACTGGGAATCTCCATTTCCAAAGCTACATATGTTTGATTTTAAATACTTCAGTATCGTCTCGAAACTTTACACGAACATACTGCTAGTTTCGAGACCATCTCAACAGTTAGCGTATAAATATATCCTTTCCGTCTATGTCTGTAATAACGAAAATATTTTGTTCACGCAATGCCAACAGAAACTATTTGGTAAAATGAAGCAACGTGATAAGAAAAAAAATGCAAGATAAAAAAAGGTATGCGGGGATTCTAACCCAGACCTGCTACTCAAAAAGCACACACTTTACCACGGACCTAACTTACTACGTTGAAATCTGTTTGTTCTATTCTCCTCAATATACCACATAAGAGTCAAAATGAAGGCTATTCAAAAATATGGCAATTTTGAATTCAAGATGGCGACTTCTCCAATGATTTGTTTCTTCACTTAAACTGAACTACGTCCTTAATAACATAGCGAAACCTGGCTTACCAACCAAGAGTACAACTTACAATTTTCATGGTTACAAATATTAGAGCCGCCATTTTGAATCGAAGATGATGACTTTTCCAACATGTCGGATTTTTCCCCACACATGCGTTGTACTCTACACACTTGAACGCAATTTCGTGATTCCACCATATCTACAAGTTGTGTAGAATTAGACGCCCCCTTATGACATTCCTAGCACTTTCTTACACCGAACATGACTATTTTATTCAAGTTTAAGGGCAGATTCGCAAACTACGCATCAGAATAAACATCACCTCGAAATTTCAACATCCTAGATACAGCCATTACAAATTTCACATTTTTTCGATTTGCGCCGCGAAACCAAAACGAATTTTAAAGCTCTTTTTTCTATCATAAACTATATGCCTAGCTTCACTGCCTGACAAAATATGACGTTTCTATGGTGTGCGGAACTACCCTAAAAACCAGCATTTCGAAACGACGAAAAATTTCGACACTTCATTTACATGGAAATTGTCGCCTTTTTCGTGATATTGGAATTTTCCCATTACTCACATCCCATGACGAACAAGTATGCAAAATTTGGTGTTTGTATGTTTTGTGGAAGTATGCAAACAATTAAGTGTGTTTCCGACTTTAGAGGTATATAATTCCACAGACGCGGGCCCGCTACGTACCAGTACTATGTGAGCAGTAAGTAGGAAGTCCAAAACCTAAGGGATGGAGTAGTGTAGGGGAACAACGTGAGACTACTGTGCAAAAGGCCTGGGTTTGATTCCGAGCAAGTTTTTCTCTCACTTTTTCTTTCTTTGAAAGTTTATTTTTATAGCACAGGTAATTGAAAATAAGCTTGACTTTATTATATACGGCATTTCATTCCAACCGGACCCGCAACTAAAACTATTAAATCGAAAGGGCACTTTTCCACGTATCTTATATATTAAAATTATGTACGCTGCCGACGAGACAATTTTCAAAAGGTGCCCATTTGTGTGTGTGTATGAGCGTGTGTGCGCAGTAGCGTACGTAGGAATTTATTTCGGGAGAAGCCAAACACAATATAAGTGTATTTTATATTGAAATTCCTAAACTTGTCCCAAAAATTAGGCTAAATTTACTCTAAAGTTGGAATTTCGGGAGTGGTCCGGACCCCAAGGACCCACCCCCTTCGTACGTTTCTGTGTGTGTGTATATTTCCTTAAAATTAATATTTTATACTTTCCATTTGTGGTATTCACTTCAAATTTGGTATACGCATGTATCTTAACTAGGAACATAAAAGGGGAGAGAGATATTTTGAAATCGTTTCCGGTTTGAAGCAGACACTGTTGTTGCGAGACAAAATGTATTGTTGTCTTGTATGGACACTAATTCGTGAAAATGATGCCCAATGTTCCTTTCAGACTCTTTTTGGGGGACACTGCCTCCTCAGAGCACCCCTGGCAAAATCAAAATAATACGTTTATAATACAATAACAAATAGAATGTTATCAGCAGTGCCCCCGGGGTAATACTCCACTCCCCGAACATTGCTTCCGATAGAGACACTGGGAATCTCCATTTCCAAAGCTACATATGTTTGATTTTAAATACTTCAGTATCGTCTCGAAACTTTACACGAACATACTGCTAGTTTCGAGACCATCTCAACAGTTAGCGTATAAATATATCCTTTCCGTCTATGTCTGTAATAACGAAAATATTTTGTTCACGCAATGCCAACAGAAACTATTTGGTAAAATGAAGCAACGTGATAAGAAAAAAAATGCAAGATAAAAAAAGGTATGCGAGGATTCGAACCCAGACCTGCTACTCAGAAAGCACACACTTTACCACGGAGCTAACTTACTACGTTGAAATCTGTTTGTTCTATTCTCCTCAATATACCACATAAGAGTCAAAATGAAGGCTATTCAAAAATATGGCAAATTTGAATTCAAGATGGCGACTTCTCCAATGATTTGTTTCTTCACTTAAACTGAACTACGTCCTTAATAACATAGCGAAACCTGGCTTACCAACCAAGAGTACAACTTACAATTTTCATGGTTACAAATATTAGAGCCGCCATTTTGAATCGAAGATGATGACTTTTCCAACATGTCGGATTTTTCCCCACACATGCGTTGTACTCTACACACTTGAACGCAATTTCGTAATTCCACCATATCTACAAGTTGTGTAGAATTAGACGCCCCCTTATGACATTCCTAGCACTTTCTTACACCGAACATGACTATTTTTTTCAAGTTTAAGGGCGGATTCGCAAACTACGCATCAGAATAAACATCACCTCGAAATTTCAACATCCTAGATACAGCCATTACAAATTTCACATTTTTTCGATTTGCGCCGCGAAACCAAAACGAATTTTAAAGCTCTTTTTTCTATCATAAACTATATGCCTAGCTTCACTGCCTGACAAAATATGACGTTTCTATGGTGTGCGGAACTACCCTAAAAACCAGCATTTCGAAACGACGAAAAATTTCGACACTTCATTTACATGGAAAATATCGCCTTTTTCGTGATATCGGAATTTTCCCATTACTCACATCCCATGACGAACAAGTATGCAAAATTTGGTGTTTGTATGTTTTGTGGAAGTATGCAAACAATTAAGTGTGTTTCCGACTTTAGAGGTATATAATTCCACAGACGCGGGCCCGCTACGTACCAGTACTATGTGAGCAGTAAGTAGGAAGTCCAAAATCTAAGGAATTGAGTAGTGTAGGGGAACGACGTGAAACTACTGTGCAAAAGGTCTGGGTTCGATTCCCAGCAAGTTTTTCTCTCACTTTTTCTTTCTTTGAAAATTTATTTTTATAGCATAGATGATTGAAAATAAGCTTGACTTAATTGTATACGCCATTTTATTCCAACCGGACCCGCAACTAAAACTATTAAATCGAAAGGGCACTTTTCCACGTATCTTATATATTAAAATTATGTACGCTGCCGACGAGACAATTTTCAAAAGGTGCCCATTTGTGTGTGTGTATGAGCGTGTGTGCGCAGTAGCGTACGCAGGAATTTATTTCGGGAGAAGCCAAACACAATATCAGTGTATTTTATACTGAAATTCCTAAACTTGTCCCAAAAATTAGGCTAAATTTACTCTAAAGTTGGAATTTCGGGAGTGGTCCGGACCCCAAGGACCCACCCCCTTCGTACGTTTCTGTGTGTGTGTATATTTCCTTAAAATTAATATTTTATACTTTCCATTTGTGGTATTCACTTCAAATTTGGTATACGCATGTATCTTAACTAGGAACATAAAAGGGGAGAGAGATATTTTGAAATCGTTTCCGGTTTGAAGCAGACACTGTTGTTGCGAGACAAAATGTATTGTTGTCTTGTATGGACACTAATTCGTGAAAATGATGCCCAATGATTCTTTCAGACTCTTTTTGGGGGACACTGCCTCCTCAGAGCACCCCTGGCAAAATCAAAATAATACGTTTATAATACAATAACAAATAGAATGTTATCAGCAGTGCCCCCGGGGTAATACTCCACTCCCCGAACATTGCTTCCGATAGAGACACTGGGAATCTCCATTTCCAAAGCTACATATGTTTGATTTTAAATACTTCAGTATCGTCTCGAAACTTTACACGAACATACTGCTAGTTTCGAGACCATCTCAACAGTTAGCGTATAAATATATCCTTTCCGTCTATGTCTGTAATAACGAAAATATTTTGTTCACGCAATGCCAACAGAAACTATTTGGTAAAATGAAGCAACGTGATAAGAAAAAAAAATGCAAGATAAAAGAGGTATGCGGGGATTCGAACCCAGACCTGCTACTCAGAAAGCACACACTTTACCACGGAGCTAACTTACTACGTTGAAATCTGTTTGTTCTATTCTCCTCAATATACCACATAAGAGTCAAAATGAAGGCTATTCAAAAATATGGCAATTTTGAATTCAAGATGGCGACTTCTCCAATGATTTGTTTCTTCACTTAAACTGAACTACGTCCTTAATAACATAGCGAAACCTGGCTTACCAACCAAGAGTACAACTTACAATTTTCATGGTTACAAATATTAGAGCCGCCATTTTGAATCGAAGATGATGACTTTTCCAACATGTCGGATTTTTCCCCACACATGCGTTGTACTCTACACACTTGAACGCAATTTCGTGATTCCACCATATCTACAAGTTGTGTAGAATTAGACGCCCCCTTATGACATTCCTAGCACTTTCTTACACCGAACATGACTATTTTATTCAAGTTTAAGGGCAGATTCGCAAACTACGCATCAGAATAAACATCACCTCGAAATTTCAACATCCTAGATACAGCCATTACAAATTTCACATTTTTTCGATTTGCGCCGCGAAACCAAAACGAATTTTAAAGCTCTTTTTTCTATCATAAACTATATGCCTAGCTTCACTGCCTGACAAAATATGACGTTTCTATGGTGTGCGGAACTACCCTAAAAACCAGCATTTCGAAACGACGAAAAATTTCGACACTTCATTTACATGGAAATTGTCGCCTTTTTCGTGATATTGGAATTTTCCCATTACTCACATCCCATGACGAACAAGTATGCAAAATTTGGTGTTTGTATGTTTTGTGGAAGTATGCAAACAATTAAGTGTGTTTCCGACTTTAGAGGTATATAATTCCACAGACGCGGGCCCGCTACGTACCAGTACTATGTGAGCAGTAAGTAGGAAGTCCAAAATCTAAGGGATGGAGTAGTGTAGGGGAACAACGTGAGACTACTGTGCAAAAGGCCTGGGTTTGATTCCGAGCAAGTTTTTCTCTCACTTTTTCTTTCTTTGAAAGTTTATTTTTATAGCACAGGTAATTGAAAATAAGCTTGACTTTATTATATACGGCATTTCATTCCAACCGGACCCGCAACTAAAACTATTAAATCGAAAGGGCACTTTTCCACGTATCTTATATATTAAAATTATGTACGCTGCCGACGAGACAATTTTCAAAAGGTGCCCATTTGTGTGTGTGTATGAGCGTGTGTGCGCAGTAGCGTACGTAGGAATTTATTTCGGGAGAAGCCAAACACAATATAAGTGTATTTTATATTGAAATTCCTAAACTTGTCCCAAAAATTAGGCTAAATTTACTCTAAAGTTGGAATTTCGGGAGTGGTCCGGACCCCAAGGACCCACCCCCTTCGTACGTTTCTGTGTGTGTGTATATTTCCTTAAAATTAATAATTTATACTTTCCATTTGTGGTATTCACTTCAAATTTGGTATACGCATGTATCTTAACTAGGAACATAAAAGGGGAGAGATATATTTTGAAATCGTTTCCGGTTTGAAGCAGACACTGTTGTTGCGAGACAAAATGTATTGTTGTCTTGTATGGACACTAATTCGTGAAAATGATGCCCAATGTTTCTTTCAGACTCTTTTTGGGGGACACTGCCTCCTCAGAGCACCCCTGGCAAAATCAAAATAATACGTTTATAATACAATAACAAATAGAATGTTATCAGCAGTGCCCCCGGGGTAATACTCCACTCCCCGAACATTGCTTCCGATAGAGACACTGGGAATCTCCATTTCCAAAGCTACATATGTTTGATTTTAAATACTTCAGTATCGTCTCGAAACTTTACACGAACATACTGCTAGTTTCGAGACCATCTCAACAGTTAGCGTATAAATATATCCTTTCCGTCTATGTCTGTAATAACGAAAATATTTTGTTCACGCAATGCCAACAGAAACTATTTGGTAAAATGAAGCAACGTGATAAGAAAAAAAAATGCAAGATAAAAGAGGTATGCGGGGATTCGAACCCAGACCTGCTACTCAGAAAGCACACACTTTACCACGGAGCTAACTTACTACGTTGAAATCTGTTTGTTCTATTCTCCTCAATATACCACATAAGAGTCAAAATGAAGGCTATTCAAAAATATGGCAATTTTGAATTCAAGATGGCGACTTCTCCAATGATTTGTTTCTTCACTTAAACTGAACTACGTCCTTAATAACATAGCGAAACCTGGCTTACCAACCAAGAGTACAACTTACAATTTTCATGGTTACAAATATTAGAGCCGCCATTTTGAATCGAAGATGATGACTTTTCCAACATGTCGGATTTTTCCCCACACATGCGTTGTACTCTACACACTTGAACGCAATTTCGTGATTCCACCATATCTACAAGTTGTGTAGAATTAGACGCCCCCTTATGACATTCCTAGCACTTTCTTACACCGAACATGACTATTTTATTCAAGTTTAAGGGCAGATTCGCAAACTACGCATCAGAATAAACATCACCTCGAAATTTCAACATCCTAGATACAGCCATTACAAATTTCACATTTTTTCGATTTGCGCCGCGAAACCAAAACGAATTTTAAAGCTCTTTTTTCTATCATAAACTATATGCCTAGCTTCACTGCCTGACAAAATATGACGTTTCTATGGTGTGCGGAACTACCCTAAAAACCAGCATTTCGAAACGACGAAAAATTTCGACACTTCATTTACATGGAAATTGTCGCCTTTTTCGTGATATTGGAATTTTCCCATTACTCACATCCCATGACGAACAAGTATGCAAAATTTGGTGTTTGTATGTTTTGTGGAAGTATGCAAACAATTAAGTGTGTTTCCGACTTTAGAGGTATATAATTCCACAGACGCGGGCCCGCTACGTACCAGTACTATGTGAGCAGTAAGTAGGAAGTCCAAAATCTAAGGGATGGAGTAGTGTAGGGGAACAACGTGAGACTACTGTGCAAAAGGCCTGGGTTTGATTCCGAGCAAGTTTTTCTCTCACTTTTTCTTTCTTTGAAAGTTTATTTTTATAGCACAGGTAATTGAAAATAAGCTTGACTTTATTATATACGGCATTTCATTCCAACCGGACCCGCAACTAAAACTATTAAATCGAAAGGGCACTTTTCCACGTATCTTATATATTAAAATTATGTACGCTGCCGACGAGACAATTTTCAAAAGGTGCCCATTTGTGTGTGTGTATGAGCGTGTGTGCGCAGTAGCGTACGTAGGAATTTATTTCGGGAGAAGCCAAACACAATATAAGTGTATTTTATATTGAAATTCCTAAACTTGTCCCAAAAATTAGGCTAAATTTACTCTAAAGTTGGAATTTCGGGAGTGGTCCGGACCCCAAGGACCCACCCCCTTCGTACGTTTCTGTGTGTGTGTATATTTCCTTAAAATTAATAATTTATACTTTCCATTTGTGGTATTCACTTCAAATTTGGTATACGCATGTATCTTAACTAGGAACATAAAAGGGGAGAGATATATTTTGAAATCGTTTCCGGTTTGAAGCAGACACTGTTGTTGCGAGACAAAATGTATTGTTGTCTTGTATGGACACTAATTCGTGAAAATGATGCCCAATGTTTCTTTCAGACTCTTTTTGGGGGACACTGCCTCCTCAGAGCACCCCTGGCAAAATCAAAATAATACGTTTATAATACAATAACAAATAGAATGTTATCAGCAGTGCCCCCGGGGTAATACTCCACTCCCCGAACATTGCTTCCGATAGAGACACTGGGAATCTCCATTTCCAAAGCTACATATGTTTGATTTTAAATACTTCAGTATCGTCTCGAAACTTTACACGAACATACTGCTAGTTTCGAGACCATCTCAACAGTTAGCGTATAAATATATCCTTTCCGTCTATGTCTGTAATAACGAAAATATTTTGTTCACGCAATGCCAACAGAAACTATTTGGTAAAATGAAGCAACGTGATAAGAAAAAAAAATGCAAGATAAAAAAAGGTATGCAAGGATTCGAACCCAGACCTGCTACTCAGAAAGCACACACTTTACCACGGAGCTAACTTACTACGTTGAAATCTGTTTGTTCTATTCTCCTCAATATACCACATAAGAGTCAAAATGAAGGCTATTCAAAAATATGGCAATTTTGAATTCAAGATGGCGACTTCTCCAATGATTTGTTTCTTCACTTAAACTGAACTACGTCCTTAATAACATAGCGAAACCTGGCTTACCAACCAAGAGTACAACTTACAATTTTCATGGTTACAAATATTAGAGCCGCCATTTTGAATCGAAGATGATGACTTTTCCAACATGTCGGATTTTTCCCCACACATGCGTTGTACTCTACACACTTGAACGCAATTTCGTAATTCCACCATATCTACAAGTTGTGTAGAATTAGACGCCCCCTTATGACATTCCTAGCACTTTCTTACACCGAACATGACTATTTTTTTCAAGTTTAAGGGCGGATTCGCAAACTACGCATCAGAATAAACATCACCTCGAAATTTCAACATCCTAGATACAGCCATTACAAATTTCACATTTTTTCGATTTGCGCCGCGAAACCAAAACGAATTTTAAAGCTCTTTTTTCTATCATAAACTATATGCCTAGCTTCACTGCCTGACAAAATATGACGTTTCTATGGTGTGCGGAACTACCCTAAAAACCAGCATTTCGAAACGACGAAAAATTTCGACACTTCATTTACATGGAAAATATCGCCTTTTTCGTGATATCGGAATTTTCCCATTACTCACATCCCATGACGAACAAGTATGCAAAATTTGGTGTTTGTATGTTTTGTGGAAGTATGCAAACAATTAAGTGTGTTTCCGACTTTAGAGGTATATAATTCCACAGACGCGGGCCCGCTACGTACCAGTACTATGTGAGCAGTAAGTAGGAAGTCCAAAATC